>NW_021703783.1:39266646-39316611 GCF_005190385.1 Monodon monoceros
AAAAAAAAAAAAAAAAAAAAAAAAAAAAACTACCACGAACAATGAAAACTGACTATAACATTTATCGGGTATGCTGGATACTGTGCTGAGTGCTTCTACAGCAACATCAGCTTGACTCCTACTCACCTCCTCAAGGGCCTCCCACGTACCATCCACTAACTGACTAAGCAACTCACAAATATTTCCTTGACATGTACCAACTATGTGCTGTGTCCTGGGTTCAAGAATGGGAGACGGTGATAGGAAGAGAAAGAGAAAAACTTAGTTCCAACCCTGTGGGAGTTTCTGACATAAGATAAGCTAAGTGATATAAGGTTCTTTCTAGAACTAGCATTCTATGGCTCAGCAGGTTTAGAAGGCCCAGGATATAGCAAGAAAAAACCAGATTTCCCTAAAAGGTTCTGGGACATCTTGGTGTAAATGATGGTAAGTTTCAGATGAATGGACACTTAGAGAGAACTCTGGTTTTCAATGCAGGGAAGAGGAGAAAAAGAGTTTTTGGAGTAAAAGGGAAGTCTATATTGGCCTGTTAGTGATTCTTTTTAACAGTCTGTAACTAACTGCTAAATGAGGAATAGAAACAACAAACTGAGACTCCCATTCTTCCTGCAAATCTCAAGCTCAGTTTCACCACCTCCTCAAAGCCTTCCCTGACCATCTATCTGCACACTGCAATTACTTAACTCTTTGAATTCCTACTGGTTTCCTCAGGCCCTTAGTATGTGCAATCTTATATTGTTCCTTGTTTCCTTAGGCACATTTTGTGTCCTTCCAACTTTTTTTTTTAAATAAATTTATTTATTTATTTTTGGCTGCATTGGGTCTTTGTTGCTGAGCACAGGCTTTCTCTAGCTGCGGCAAGTGGGGGCCACTCTTCATTGTCGTGCATGGACTTCTCAATGCGGTGGCTTCTCTTGCTGCAGAGCATGGGCTCTAGGCGCACGGGCTTCAGTAGTTGCAGCACATGGGCTTCAGTAGTTGTGGCTCGCAGGCTTAGTTGCTCCATAGCACGTGGGAAGTTCCTGGACCCGGGATCGAACCCGTGTCCCCTGCATTGGCAGGCGGATTCTTAACCACTGCGCCACCAGGGAAGTCCCCCTTCCAACTTTTGTAAATCACTTCAGGAGAAAGACAAGTCACCTATGTCCTCAGATACCTAACTCTCAGCATAAAACCTTGTGTATAGAAGGAACTTAATAAAACTTCTTAAACAAAGGCATCAGAATAAGAAAATGATCACATTCTGAGGGACCAGTGAATTGCTTACATTTACCTGCATAAAGAATGCATGAAGGCAACAGACACACCACATACACACACACAGAAAAGCAAGCCATAACAGGTTAAGAAAAGATATTTGCGGGATTTCCCTGGTGGTCCAGTGGGTAGGACTCCACGCTCCCAGTGCAGGGGACCCGGGTTCGATCCCTGGTTGGGGAATTAGATCCCACATGCATGCCACAACTAAGAAGTCCCCATGCAGCAACTAAGAGCCCGCATGCCGCAACTAAGAGCCCTCATGCTGCAATGAAGATCCCACATGCCGCAACTAAGACCCGCAGCAGCTGAAATAAATATTAAAAAAAAAAAGAAGAAAAGATATTTGCAGTATATATCATTAAAGGATTAATATCCAGAATATACAAAAAACCCCATCTCATGTAAATCAGTTTTTTAAAAAGGGTAAACAATCCAAATGAAAAATGTGAAGAAAGGATAAACATGAAAGTCACACAAAAGGAACCTGAAAAGGCCACTAATACGAAAAGATGTTCAAGCTAACCAGCCATTGTGGAGACGTAATTAAAACTGCAAAAATTCCATTTCATACCCATTACCTTAGAAAAATTAAGAAGTCTGACAATGTCGCATGTAGCAAGAATATGGAGCAATGAGGGCTTTTATTCACTTCCGGTGAGTTGTAAATTGGAACAATCACTCTGGAGAGCAATCTGGCAATGGTAATATCTAGTAAGGCTGAAGAAACCCAAATGCACAGACCCTATGACTCAGCAATTCGATTCCCAGTATGCATCCTAAAGAAACTCTTGATAATATTCACAAGGAGAAATGTGAAACGCGTTCACTGCATTATTTGTAACAGCATAAAACTATAAGACAACCCAAATGTCCACTAGCAGTTCAGAGAAATAAACTGTGAACTAGTCATACAATAGCATCCATAACAATTATGAAAAGGAAAGATCAGAGCTGGCAACATGTAGCAACAAGGATAAGTTATCTCACAAACAATACTAAGAAAACAAAAGTAGTTGCAAAAGAACACATACAGTATAATTCTATTTAAATAAATTTTTAAACCATGCAAAATAATATTTTCTATGTGTGCATATATATGTATATAATAAAAGTAAAAAGACATGCATGGTAATAATAAATACTAAATTTAAGATAGTGGTTACACTTGGTGGGGGACAGGAAGAGAAAGTGAGTGGGGAAGGGACACTGGGAGATTTAATTATATATATATAATAGTTGATTTCTTTTCTTTTGGCTGCACCACGCGGCATACAGGATCTTAGTTCCCCGACCAGGGATCGAACCCATGCCCCCTGCATTGGGAGTGCAGAGTCTTAACCACTGGACCGCCAGGGAAGTCCCAATAGTTGATTTCTTAAATTTGGTGGTGGGTATATGACTCTTTGTTGCATTATTCTTTATACGTTTAGTTACCACTAAAATATTTCGTAAAAATACTTTATATAGGGGTGTAGCACCAACAAAAAACAATATTATGTACATGAACAGAAAGGAAAGGTCAGGATTTGGGATTGGAGGTGAGAGTGTTGAATGTGTTCACACACAGGACAAACCAAGCAGAAATGAGTGTCAGAAGTGGCTCACCTTGAGAGTCCCTTCACCACAAAGACTTTGTCGGAATGTTGCTTCTCCAGTTTGCTCATCACCTCGTACAGATTGTGGTTCAGCTGGAGTAAGCAAGAGAGAAGGAGATGCTAGCCACGTGGGAACCTGAGACTGGCATATCCCTTCTCTCCCCAAAATAAAACCTTCCTACCCTTGATAAAATTCCTTATCCCTTTTGCACTAGTGTCCAGGGTCCTGTCCCACTACCCCTTCTTCCTTTACTATGTCTAAAGTTCTGCCTCTTCCATCAGACTGGCAGCTCTCTCAAGGCTGGGGTCCCTGGTATTTGATGTTGATTTGAGGTTCTAGCATCTCTCAGGTGATCCAGGGAATGAAAACTCATTGTAATATTAACTAGGCAAATCATAATTTAGCCAAAGAAACTGTGGAGAGGAACGTGTGTGGATGTGGATGTGAATATAATTAATATTTTAACAGCAAAGAGTCTTGGAATCGCAGGACTAGAAGTGACCCTGTGAGGTCATGTTCTGTGGCTGCCCGTCATTGAATAGGATTGGCCCTATTCAAGACGAACTACCTGAGAAACTGACCTGTGCCTAAACACTGCCCTCTCTGCTCCCCAGCAACAGAAGATGGAGATTTAACTTGGTTCCCCACTTCAGCTGTTCCTTCCATAAGTCTAATCTCTTTTATGCATCTAAAGCCCATTTGGACGCCATTATTCAGTTGTTAATGGAGATGGAGAGGGCCCTCTGACATTATATAAACATGTGGGTTTTTTTTTTCCATTTTCTTCAGTGTATTCAAAACAAACAAAAACTCAGTACACTAGAAATAGGGAAGAATTTCTGTTAACTTATGAAGGGTATTTACAAACATCCTAAAGCAAACATCATACCTAGAAATGAAACACTGAAAAATTTCCCCTGAAACTGGAAACAAGACAAGAACGTCCACTATCACCACTTCATTCTGCGTTTTTTGTTATTTATATTTGTGGGGGTTTTCCCATATAATTATTGATCATTTAGGTTTCTAGCTCTTACCTCACTCTGTTAGGTTGTCAGTAATTTGGTTTCCCTTTGCTAAAATCTCCTATGAAGATTTATCAATTTCTCCTTATAGGACCTTTCAGCTTTTTATACTATGTATTTTTAAACATCTTTATTGAGATATAATTCACATTTAAAATATACAATTCATCCTTTTTAAGTTAAAGATGTGCTTTAATACGTTCAACACAGTCCATCAAGTGCTATTATTTCATCATGAGAAAGAAGTAAAAATTTGTGATGCCCATATGGATATCTAATGAGGTTATATAAATTAGAGCGACCTTCATATTTATTAGAAAAACCCTCCTAGATGTCTAAATTGGCCGGATGTTTCTCACCTTGCTCATTTCCCTGTAGAAGACGTCTCTCAAGTTGGAAATGTTTTGGAAGATGGTCACATAACAGCCAATACGACTATCAAGAGGCAAAACAACAAACACGTAAAGGTAAGTGTTGGTAAAGGAAGTCTTTGAAGTACAAGGTAGGAGCGTAAGCCAAAGCCACCGCCGGCTCCGCACAGAAAAGCACCC
Source organism: Monodon monoceros (assembly GCF_005190385.1). Classification (NCBI taxonomy): domain Eukaryota; kingdom Metazoa; phylum Chordata; class Mammalia; order Artiodactyla; family Monodontidae; genus Monodon; species Monodon monoceros. The sequence goes on from NW_021703783.1 coordinate 39,271,079, forward strand.
CATGGCCTAGGCTCAGGACGTTCTGGGATCTGGATCCATCAGAGCCAGGCCAGGGGTACAACTGACTCTCAGGAGTGGGAAGGCCAGAGGAGACACGACCAGCCTAGGCTGACACCAAAGTACAACAGATCTCTATGAAAGAAGTTATCTGATTCAGGCTCTTTAGGTTCTGAAGTAGATATGAGAGTGCTTTGAAGAATTTTTAAAGTGCCGTATAAATATAAGGCCATACAATTATAATTATTATAGTAAGTATTCTTTCTCAGTATACAATACTTGGACTTCTATGAAGCTGTATGTACATTAATGGAATTCTACCGTAAATGAATTGGGGAAGTTTACATTTAAAGAAACTATTAAATTTCAATCCTGTTTAAATTAGGAATCACATAATTAATGTTTTAGAATACATGTAGTCATTAAAAAGGCTCCCTCATTCATAGACTAATATAAAGTGACAATATAAAATACTCTGACTACAATTGCTTTAAAGCATATCTTTTTTCTTTCTTTTTTTTTTTTTTTGGCTGCGTTGGGTCCTCGTTGCTGTGCGTGGGCTTTCTCTAGTTGCGGCGAGCAGGAGCTACTCTTCTTTGCGGTGCGCGGGCTTCTCATTGCGGTGGTTTCTCTTGTTGTGGAGCACAGGCTGTAGGGCACGTGGGCTTCAGTAGTTGTGGCACACGGGCTCAGTAGCTGTGGCTCGCAGGCTCTAGAGCGCAGGCTCAGTAGTTGTGGCACACGGGCTTAGCTGCTCCACGGCATGTGGGATCTTCCCGGACCAGGGCTTGAATCCGTCTACCCTGCATCGGCAGGCGGATTCTTAACCACTGCGCCACCAGGAAGTCCCTTAAAGCATATCTTGTACAATGAAAAGGAAATAGGATACAAATAGAGCTTCTGTTCAGATTCCTCTTCCAATGTGGAAAATTTACATCTAAAACATTTTTACCTACTGTGAAGCAGAGACATCTACATTAATGGAAATACTCATGCCATGGTGTATCTTCTACATGAATCCGGATGTTCACTAACCAAACTTGTTTAAAACAATACACGCTTGAGCAGAAAACCAGATACTCCTAGTATGCATGATGACAGCACTTTACTTGCCAAGATCTCTCCTATCCAAGAAGCATCTTATCTTTAAACCCGGAAAAGCTGGTAGGGCAGGGATGGTTATCTCTGTATTGCAGACAAAGAAACCAGGGTCGAGAGAGAAAGGTGGCTTGCCTAATATCACACAGCAAGTTACGAGCAGGGCTGAGGCTACATCCCACTCTTAGACCAGGGCTCTTTTCATGAGGACACGTTTGGGCTGCCAGGTGGCCTGGGACTCCACTGGCCCGAGGGCCCAGCCCTTTCCTGAATCTCAATCATTACCTATTATAAAGAACAGGCAGCTCCTCTAGTAGTTCCTGGTTCAGATCTTCAAATACAACCTGGGCTTTGTTGAACTCTTCCTCTGCCTAGGTGGTAAAAGAGACAGGACAATTCCCCTCATTCCTGAACCCAAAGCTAGAGGCTGCTTCCCTTATTCTCTGCATGTTTTCAGGGACGGGGCTTACTTGGAACCATGCCTCCCCTTCCCCAGACCTATGTCCTCCCCAGCCTCAAGTCTCTGCCCATCCTTAGAGCATCAGTGTCAGAGGAGACAGGATTTCCTTCAGGACACCGGAGGCTGAATTTATCGTTTCCTAAACCCAGCTTGGCCCAGCCACTTGCCACCATTATGGGGAGAGGGAGGGCAGGGAGTTTTTACCAGGCTCTTCTTTACCTTCGCAGTCTTGGCCTCATCTTTCTTCTTGGCATTCTGTACTGCCTCCAGGTGGTGTCGGGCACTGTCATAGTCCACGAGTTTCCGGCCCCGTTTGGCAATTCTTTCCTAACCCAGAGTCAAGAGAGAGGGCCTTGATACTCACTTTTCGGTGGCCAGGATGTGGGTAACAGAGTATCAAACAGAGAAGCCAGATTCCTGTCCTAGTATCAAATTTTACTCTCTAACAGGGTTTTGTGCCAAAGGGATCTCCCTCATTATCTGGAAAGAATGGGAATTCTCAGGGGGAGAGAGAGTAGAGGGCAATTCTCCAGAGCACCTGGAAGCCTGCACTGAATTTTAATATATCCTGTGGACCCACTAGAAACTGGTTCAGCATCCGGAAGAAATGGCCTTGAGAATCCTACTAAATTGAAAGTCAGGAGTTTTGGGTTTTACTCCCAATGCTGCCATTTATTAGCCTTGTCACCTAGGGCAAGGCACACCTCTTCTGGAGCCTCAGTAGCCTCATCTGCCCTACAGTGTTATTTTAAAGATCAAATGCTGAATATAAAGGGCTTTGAAAAGCCTAAAGCATAATACAAATAGTAAATTATTATGAGCACTGAGAGAACGTTTACTCAATCTCATCCCAACTACAAATTATACCAGGGAGAGGCAAACAATGTTAATGGCTTTGTCTTGTTCTCTCAACCACAGAATTTGAAAGGATCTTGGTGATTATCTAATCCAACTTCCTATTCAATACACAAAGCTTCTCTACAATATCCAAGATAAGAAGTAGTTCGACTTCTTCTTGAACAGAGAATACAGAACTCACTATCTCACAGTATATTTCATTTCTTTTTTGGAAAGCTTTAGCTATGAGAAATTTAAGTGAGGCTTCCTTTAATTTCTTCCTATATTAATCCAAAACCAGCACAGTGCCCAACAGAGTAGACGTTTAATAAATATGAGTTGAATGAATTAATGAATTCTAATTCTACTTTCTGGAACAGTTTAGAACAGGTTGAATTCCTCTTTTATCTAATAGACTTTCAAGTATTTGAAAATAATTATTATAACTCCTCCAAGTTCCCTCTTCTCTACAATAAACGTCTATAGTCCCACCAACTGTTTCTCACAACAAAATGGGATGCCCTGACCTGGATCTAATTCAAAGCCAGCCCAAATCTAGTTCACTGAAATCTAAGTCTAAATGTAACCTTCACACTACCTCTAACCCTCCTCCCCAACCTCTTGTCTAACCCTCAACTTTCAATATTTTTCCTAACCTATCCAACTTCATTCCTAACCATGGGCTCTAACTCTGCTTATACTTTTAACCCAACATGTTTTCTAACTTATATGGGCCACCCATAACCCATCCTTGATCCTGTAAATCGATTACCTTAATCTCGCTGAATTGGGCTACATAGTTTTCCATAGTCCTCAAAGCCTGGTCAGCTAGTTTCTCTTCATAGTCTTCCCAAAGGAGATCATTATTCTGTGGGATAGAGGAAGAGGGGAGAGGTGAGGGCTCCACTTCTCAACAGCAACTGCATTCCAGGGAAATACCCAAATTCTTCCTGCAACAAACTTCCTTTTTGGAGCACTGATATTTTTAGAATATCATTTTGGATTCTGGGGAAGAGTCAGACGAAGAAACAGCCCTTCCCCAAGGAACTGCCGTATAAGAGACTGGACATGCATTCAAGGGATTAAGAACAGGAACCGATGGTCGAGAGTCTTGGACTCTAGAGCTTGAAGGATAGGGAAGTTTGGGAGCAAATAACCGCATGAAATTGGTTTTCAAAAACAACCCATTGGTTTTGTGTGGGTAAAACTAACTAAGTTTTTTTTTTTTTTTTTTTTTTTTTTTTGCGGTACGCGGGCCTCTCACTGTTGTGGCCTCTCCCATTGCGGAGCACAGGCTCCGGACGCGCAGGCTCAGCGGCCATGGCTCACGGGCCTAGCCGCTCCGCGGCACGTGGGATCTTCCTGGACTGGGGCACGAACCCGTGTCCCCTGTATCGGCAGGCAGACTCTCAACCACTGCGCCACCAGGGAAGCCCCCTAAGTTTTTAAAGAGAGGAAGAGGGTAAAAAACAGGAATCCACAGACTACAGAAAACTTGTTTTTAACTTCATTTAATATTTTCCTGTTACAGCTTTTTCCTACCACCTGTGATCACAGCTATACAAATGAACAGTGTGAACTGGCTCTTTGTTTTCCTATTTGCTTGGACAGAGAAGCTGGGGTGAGGTTGAGATGAGGGTAGAGTGAGTGTTGAAGAGCTGTAAAGCCTAGAATACTCTTACCGCTACGATGGCCTTCAGCTCCTCATGACCATCCCACTTGCTGCTGTAGATCTCCTGCAGGGTTTCTGACACTCTCTTTGAACTTTCATGCATCACTGAAAGGAGAGAACTCAATCCTACCATCAAGTAGTTTGGTATAATCATATGGGTGACAGACAAGTCAGTGGCTCCAATCCAAAAGGACAAACTCAGAAGGTTTGGGTTATCAGTCAGAGAAGCTGGATGGGGCTGGGATAGGAAAAGTTACTCTTCCTCGGCCCACAAAGATCCAGGAGTCAGGCACAGGCAAGTGACGAAAAGCCTGAGTACGGTTGTTGTTTCTTTCCCATCCCCCAGACCTCTTAGTAGCTGCATAAACGCCCTCTGGATCCCCCTGTGCTCCCTGATACCCACCTTTGACTGCACTGAGGAAGTTCTTCAGGTCCTTGTATAGCTTGTGGCCTTCCGCCTGAAAGGGAGAAATGCCTCTGATGACTAAAGAGATATATTTGGAAAGATGCTCCAGAAGTCAAAGTTGAAAAGTAGGTTAAAAGCAGAAAGCAATCCTGGAATTTCTTCAAACATTTGCAATTGTTATATATTAGCCTCTACTCTCTTTACCAAGAAGTTGTTGGTTATCTCTCTTGGGGCAAATTTTAAGTTGGGAAATTGCTCCCATTGCACTGGCATGTCTTCTTTCCTCTGTTTGTTCTCCCTTCCAGTGAACTAGAACCTATAGTTCCTCTGTTGGAACTTGAGTCCTATGTGACACTATACACATGATCCTCTGACGTACACCTTCCTCTCTGGGAAGAAAAACTGCTACCATTTTCTACAGACACCAGGCCCTCTTCTTCTCTGCAGCCTCACACAGGCCATTCCTCTTCTCCCATGCACTTCATTTTTTTATTTTTCCTGTATTATATGTTTTAATCAATAACACTCTTTATCAGGCCTAATTATAGGCAGGTCTTAGGAAAATTTAGGTTCACCATCATGAAACTAAATTGTGTCATCTCTAGGAAGATTTTGACCAATGTATAGGTTTTTAAATTAACTTTTATTGGAGTATACCTGATCTACAATGTTCTATTAGTTTGCACTTCATTTTTTAATAGCTCTATTAGAACTTCTGCCCACTGGTCTTAGGTTGGCCTTCTGTATTTGGAGCAGGCTAATTTCTCTTGCACACAGGTTTGAAGATGTCTTTCACGTGGCTTGCACCGAGTCCTCTTTTTCAGAGGCTTCCTCAATGGTTCCTCACGGTGTTGTCTAAAGCCCATTCCCATTCTGGTCTCTCTCCTCTATGTGAACTCTAGTTTCCAGTTGGGTGAGAAGGAATTTTGAGGCCAGGCTGTTGACACTGGAGCTTGACTACAGGAGCGTGAGACTGGACTGAAAGGTGCAGCCCGCATCAAGGGTATCGTACAGGGCCAGGCCTACGGACTAGGACAGTGACCCTCACACCAGTTCAGATGATTTGAGCTAAGGTCCATTTTGCAGTACATGATAAGAATACTTGTGAACTTGTTCACTTGTTTTATTTGCTTATGCTCATTATAGGTAGGCTATTGAGCATACCAAAAGTATAAAAAATTTATGAGAGAAAAGCTGAAAATTCAGAAAATTCTATCTAATAACTTAATTTTTTAATCTGTGCAATTCTTTGAGGGAAAAATCATTATTATTTAATTTCAGCAGCAGAAAACCCAGGTCTACTTGGTCAAGTAAACAAAGGAAACTGGATTAATTATTTTATCCATCTTCTTGCCTCCAGAGCTCACCTCTGAGCCAGTCCAAACTCTTGACCATACCTCAGGTTAAAAGTCCTTTTCAAGAGGCTGAATGCCAGGGCTTAAGGGACACGAAGACACAGTCTCAAGGGAATCTAAGGTGCTGTCAAAGGGGTAGGAGAAGAACTGGGATCATAAGGTGTGTTATAGCAAATGAGGAACAAGACAGCATCCTCTGATGACTGAAGAAGGACCAGATACTTCAGAGAGGTTAGAATGCATGAAGAATCAGTAAATCACTGAACTTGGTAACTGGAGGTCACTGGTGACCTTGAGAAAGTGCTTTCAACAGCATGATAGAGACAGATTCAGTCAGTTAACAAAATTCAGAAACACTCAGCATTCACCAGGAAAGATGTCTCACTTCCTCTTTGCTTTTCATTCACAGAAAAAAAAGTTTAAACAGTCTAACATGTTAAATGTACATAACAGCTTTTAAACATGGATATGGTAGGTAGGTATAACTTTGAGAGTTTTGAAAATGTGACAACCATGGTTTGAAAGAGTTTTGGGGATTATAAAAGTTAACAAGGATTTTAATTTCTTTCTTGAAAGAAAACAACATGGATCCAACTTTTTACTTCACCATGAAGATTTGGTCTCCAAAATACTTGTTTGAATAACAAAAGCTGTTAAACGATCTTGCATAATTTCTTCTTTTTTTTTTTTTGCTGTGCGGGCCTCTCACTGTTGTGGCCTCTCCTCTCCCGTTGCGGAGCACAGGCTCCGGACATGCAGGCTCAGCGCACGGGCCCAGCTGCTCTGCAGCATGTGGGATCTTCCCGGGCCGGGGCACGAACCTGTGTCCCCTGCATCAGCAGGCGGACTCTCAACCACTGCGCCACCAGGGAAGCCCGATCTTGCATAATTTCTACAAATGAAATTCTTAATTTTTTTATCCCACTAGATATTATATGGCCTGAAAAATCAGATCAGTGATCAAGGCTACCATGTATGGTGGTACAGGTTGCATGTACACTGTTCAAAACTAAGGGTACTATTTATACCACAGTCCGTGTTTTAGAATCAAGTCTTTTAGTCAAAGTTCTTCTTTTCTGCTCCTGCTGTTTCCTTTGAGAGGAGAGAGAGAGAGAGAGAGAGAGAGAGAGAGAGAGAGAGAGATGGTGGTGGTGGTGGTAGTAGAGGGTGAAAAGTAGAGCCCTACCTTTCACCTGCAACCAGTTTGTAGGTAAACTTTTTTTTTTTCAATTTATTTATTTTTGGCTGCATTGGGTCTTCCTTTCTGTGCACGGGTTTTCTCTAGTTGTGGCGAGTGGGGGCTACTCTTCGTTGCGGTGTGCGGGCTTCTCACTGCGGTGGCTTCTCTTGTTGTGGAGCTCTAGGTGCGTGGGCTCTAGGTGCGTGGGCTCCAGTAGTTGCGGCACACGGACTCAGTAGTTGTGGCCTGTGGGCTCTAGAGCGCAGACTCAGTAGCTGTGGAGCACAGGCTTAGTGGCTCCACGGCATGAGGGATCTTCCCGGACCAGGGCCTGAACCCATGTCCCCTGCATTGGCAGGCGGATTCTTTTTTTTTTTTTTTGCGGTACGCGGGCCTCCCACTGCTGTGGCCTCTCCCGCCGCGGAGCACAGGCTCCGGACGCACAGGCCCAGCGGCCACGGCTCACGGGCCCAGTCACTCCGAGGCACGTGGGAACCTCCCGGACCGGGGCACGAACCCACATCCCCTGCATCGGCAGGCAGACTCCCAACCACTGCGCCACCAGGGAAGCCCTGGCAGGCGGATTCTTAACCACTGCACCACCAGGGAAGCCCCCTCTTCTTGATGGCCCTTCCTTCATCTCCTACCCTTTCTACCCACACATCTGCCATTGTAGGTCTATCCTATAAGGTAGAGAAAGGACTGAGGGACAGAATGGGCCAAGAGTCAGAAACCTTCCAAAGCAGGTGTCAACTTACTGATTCCTATCCTGGAGTTGGAAGTAGAACAGTAACTGGAGTTGTGAAGAGGCCCAGGGTGGCCTCCTTGTGAGGTAGAGGGGAAAAAGCACAGGGTTTAAGTTAGAATCCTAGTTCTGCACCTCTTATGGTATATTATCTTGATTATATTACTTCCCTCTCAATCAGATCCTATTTCCCTTTGATGGAGTTAGACTAGATCACTGGTTGTTGCCAAATGCTGTTCTCAGACTAGCTGCTACATAATAAACATAGAAAGCTTAATGTAAAACACAGATTCTCTAGTTAACGATCACCTATGGTTAATACCACACAAAAAAGGAGATGACCAGATATATGTGCCTCCAGATGGAAGACTATAATACCTATAATAACAAGCATTCTTGCCTCCAAAACAAACAAAAACAAAAATCTGAATCTCATCAAGCCTCTAAATCTAACTATTAATGTACAGAAAATACGAGACAGAGTAACATGTTACAACAATACCATAGAGATGCAATCAGCAAAATTTAGAGACTGCAGGAAACTGCAGGAAAACAGCCTAGTAACATCAATAAACAAACTGCAAAAAGGAGAGATTAGAAACCTACAGATTAAGAGATTTATTAAACATGGCAACAAATTGCTGATTTAAACAAATTGTTAAAAAAAAGACACAATTAGAGGAGTGTGAACACTGAATATTTTATGATATTAAAAATTATTGCTGATTTTTAAGATATTACTAAAATTTATGTTTTAGCTGGATATTTAATCTGAAATATCTGAAAAGATATTTGTATTAAATTAAGTGAAAAAGTCAAGTTACAGGCCTTCCCTGGTGGCGCAGTGGTTGAGAGTCCGCCTGCTGATGCAGGGGACACAGGTTCGTGCCCCGGTCTGGGAAGATCCCACATGCCGCGGAGCGGCTGGGCCCGTGAGCCATGGCCGCGGAGCCTGTGCTCCACAACGGGAGAGGCCACAACAGTGAGAGGCCCGCGTACCACAAAAAAAAAAAAGTCAAGTTACAAAACCATAAGAATGGAACAGTCTCACTTGTAAACCTATTTATTTGTTGTAGATATATTTAGAGATCATACACATACATAGCAAAGTAATTGTAAGCATAAAAAAACAACAGTAGTTGTAGCATGGGAGGTGTGAAATCATTATTTTTAATTCACTTTTTTCTTGATATACTTTTTTTTTTTTTTGGCCATGTGGCTTGTGGGATTTTAGTTCCCCAACCAGGGACTGAACCCAGGCCCTGGGCTATGAGAGCACAGCATCCTAACCACTAGATCACCAGGGAATTCCCTCTTGAAATACCTTCTGATTTGTTGTAATGATTAAATGTTTTATAGAAAAATATTTTTAGGTGTGATAATGATTTTGTGGTTATAGTTTAAGTCCTTATCTTTAGAGACTGATAATGAAATTTTTATAGATAAAATGATATCTAGAATCTGCTTCATAATGATCAAGGATGGGGAAAGTGCGTAAAGACATAGATGAAACAAGATTCCCAAGAGCTGATAAATTATTGAAGTTGGGTAATGGGTACCTGTGGATTCATTATACAGGTTTTTCTATCTTAGCATATACTTGAAATCTTCCATTAAAACAAGTTTAAAATATAGATTCCCAAGCCCTACTACCAGAGATGTTGCATTATTTCTCAAATGATCCTGATACAGTCAACTACTGAATTAGATTATAGCTAATATCCTTTTAATATAATTTTTAAAAAATAAATTTATTTTTTGGCTGCATTGGGTCTTCGTTGCTGCACATGGGCTTTCTCTAGTTGCGGCGAGCAGGGGCTACTCTTTGTTGCATGCGCGGGCTTCTCAATGCAGTGTCTTCTCTTATTGCAAAACATGGACCCTAGGCGCACAGGCTTCAGCAGTTGCAGCATGCGGGCTCAGTTGCTGTGGCACACGGGCTCAGTAGTTGTGGCTCGCGGGCTCTAGAAAGCAGCCTCGGTGGTTGTGGCACATGGGCTTAGTTGCTCCGCAGCATGTGGGATCTTCCCGGACCAGGGCTTGAACCCATGTCCCCCACATCAGCAGGTGGATTCTTAACCACTGCACCACCAGGGAAGTCCCTAATATAATTTTAAAGAATTATTTTCCATATAATTCTTACATCATACCATAAAGAATTTGACTGGTCTTTGGCCCTGGTTTCTGAGAAGTAACTTATAAATCCTTGGCATTTTGTTATTCATGGTGGGCCTCTCAGATCATACCTGTGTCCATGCTAAACAAATGACTCAGGAATGGTGGCTGGTCAGGTGGGAAAGGTGAACCAAGTGATTAGAGGGTTGGGGCTTTCATACAGGAGATATCAGTATGACCTCCAGAAAGGAGGGAAGTTAGAGATTAAGTTCAATCACACGGCCTATGAATGATTCACTATGTAATGAAATCACAATAAAAACTCTAGACACCTGAAGTTTAGGTGAGCTTCCCTGGTTGGTAATCCTACATCAACGTGCTGGGAAGGTGACGTGTCTTGAGAACACAGAAGCTTCATGTTTGGGATCCTCCCAGACCTCCCCTTGTGTGTCTCTTCATTTGGCTGGTCCTGATTTGTACCCTTTATAATAAAACTGTAATTAAGTAGAGCACTTTGCTGAGTTCTGTGAGTCGTTCTAGTGAATTACAGAAGATGAGTGGTCGGTAGGAACCCCCAAATTTGTAGCCAGTTTGTCAAAAGTGCAGGTGGCCTGGGAACTTTGGAGGTTTACAGATGGTGTCTGAAGTGAGGTAGTCTAGTGGCGGACTATGCCCTCAACCTGTGAAATCTGAACTAATTCTGGGTATTTAGTGTCAGAATTGCATTGCAACTGGATATTCATTTAAGTTAATAACTAACTCCCTTCTATTATAAAGAGGGGATCTAATTTCCAGGACTCATGTCAGAATTAAATGAGATAAATGTGATGCCTGGCACACAGAGATGGAAAGTCAATACCCTAAACCCCTGTAATCCACTTCTTTTCCCCCCTTTTTAAAAAATGAGCCACAAGTTTATTCTATAATTTTTCTGTAACAGGTAATGAATTCTGCAGAAAAATGCAAACATCACCTTTATTGTTAATATTTACATTTGGTTCTGTAAACAAACTTGGCAAAAAAAAAGTAAGAATTTTTATACAAATTTTTAAAATTTCAAGAATATGATCTTCATCACTTCTGAAAGCTATTTAAGTCAAAAGCCAGTAAATATACAGGTTGAAAGGGAAGAGAAAAACACTGACAACAGATTATTTGAATTTCCCTCTTCCCAAGTATCTAAAATATCACATATACCACTGTTTTCAGCATAGCTTGTGAAATCTAAAAATTCTGACTTCACTAGTCTGAAATAAGTTCAGTAGAGATTGTAGTGGTGAACTACAGATTGTTTTCTTCTTGTGTAGTAAGAAGTTCAGTTCTCTTCTTATCAAACTTCACATTTGGTTCCAGATTTTTTTTTCTTCCTTATAATATTTTCACTCTCCAGTGGATTTTACCAGAAGGTAAACTACCTGTATTCTTGATGTCACATTCACTGGGTTCCTAGGAGGACTCTGGAATGGAGTCTTTCCCTGAATTGTTAGATGTTCCTGTAAACTGTTTATTGCTAACAGACTAGAATCATGACCAAATACTGAATGAAGGTCCTTTTCCTTCAGATCCTGTGCTGGAAAATGCACAGCATCTGACTTTTCGTTTTGGTTGAGATGCACTCTTATCCATATTGAAATTAGAAACGTATATACATGTCTGTGGCCGACATGGAATAGTGATATACCCTTACTTCTAAGTCATTTTCATGTATAATTAATTTCTGTTCAGAAATGTCAGGAATGCATTCCTGCTCATTTTTATGTGGAGGTAGATGTGTAAAATTTCCTTTTATGTCATTTTCGGCTGGATTTAAAATGGAACATTTATTAGATGTTTTCTCATCAAGCCCTCTCAATTCACTGGAAAAGTAGGGAATATGTTCTGAAATAAACACATTTTGTTCAGGTTCCTGGGTTTCTTTATACAGGAAACTCTGCTCAATCACTTGTACGTTATTTTCCCTGAAGTCTGAGATGTATGTTGCGATTCTAGCTTTTCTTTATATTCAGGCTTTTGCAGGACAGTTGCAGTAATAGGGGAAATGGATCTAATACTGTATTTTATTCTTTTAGGCATGTCCCTTTCATATTCCACAAAATCAAAAACTAACTTAGATACAATACCATCAACAACTTGATAGTGATTACTCTGTGCAAAGTTTCTGTGCTGCTCACTTAGAATATGTGGCTCATATCTTCTACCTTTACAAAAGGCTTTTTGAGTCTACTTGTTCTTGCTTTTTGTGGACCAATACCTATTCTTTTCCCCACATCGCTTACAGAAGTGCTTGATTTCTTGAGTAAATACTTTCTTTTATTCAATGTAGCGTCTAATGTCACCAATATGAAGAATTTTTACTCCCCATGACAAGGCATTTGATAATATACTATTTGAAGAAAAAAATCACGGTCATTTCTAGCTTTTTCGAGCACTAATTTTCCTCTGATCAAACACACTGAATCTGGAGACTCAAATGAACTTCCATCATGGCTAGAATAAGGTGAAGGGTTTCTGCACTATACGCAGATTCAGGGCTTGGTACACGAGAAATCTGTCCTTTTTATTTGAAATAAGATAACTGATATCTTTACTGAGAAATTCTTCAACTCGCCGTCCCAGATCCTTAATGTCCTTTGGCGGTTTTTCAGATACAGTGACAGAAGGTAAGTCAATGTAAAATGCTTTTCCCCAAAGTGGCTTACTTTTGGATTTTTCTGGTTTGTTATCAGTTTTCAGAGTTTAAAGACGGCTATTTTTTTCATTTTTGACATGAACTCCACCCTGGAAATGTCCTTTGCTGTAGATCCTCATGGCTCCGTAGTTCATGGCAGCCACCTGGCATTCACATGCTGGGTCTGGAGAGGGTGTCACGTCCAGCAGCTCTGGAAACACGGCTCCAGAGTTCATGGCAGACACCTGGCATTCACATGCTGGGTCTGGAGAGGGTGTCACGTCCAGCAGTTCTGGAAACACGGCTCTCCAAGGCCCGCTGACTGGCCAGCTGCCTCTCCCCTTTTGCAGGCCACCAACTGTTGTCCACTTCTTTTTTTTTTAATGTTACTATATATGAATTATATATTTTTTCTTGTTCCAACTGCATGTGTACTATAGAATTTTCAGAGTTGGCTGCAGTGACCTGTTATCCACTTTTTAAAGTAAGTTTTCTACATAAAATTACCCATAACATCCAGTGAAGACAGAAGGAACAGTGAGAACAGGAGGTTTGGGTGAGAATGACAGGTAGAAGATGGAGGTATTGTTTTAGAATAAATGGCTTTGGTGAGGTAGATGCGGTGGACAAAGAGGCAACAAAACATGGGGCCACTGAGATGAGAAGACCCTTAGGGTGGGAGAGAGGCAGCCTAGGGAAGACAGTAAGCCAGAAACTAAGGTTACAGGGACTTGTTTTGATTTTGTCTAAGGACCTGGTGATGTCACTGTACCCTGGGGGAACCACCAAGAGAAAAGAAGAACACTCGTCTGTCCCCCTAAACCCAGAGTGAGCAGGAATAGGAAAGGTAATTTTCTGTGGTTCCCAGGAGAAGGATAAGCAGCAGGTCACCCTGTGGCCCTTACTCGTGGGGGGAGGATGGGTTACTAGGGACGCTTGCTGATTTGCAGAACCTGCTGTTCTTCTGCTACTCGGCTCTCATATCTTCTTTCTTCCTCCAAGCTTCCCTTTCCCACCCTCCAGATTACCTGTTGTTGGTAGAAGTTATTGGCATTTTGTTCAAACCGTTCATCTTTGGTTTCCACAGTTTTCCCCAACTTCTGCAGTACCTGGGGATATAAATCAGAGAGGTCCACACTGTTATACTCAAGTCTCTCTTAACTGTTGGCCTCATTTGACCCTGGCTTCTCTCAGAGTCTCAGATGCAACTTAAGGGATGTACTCATATCAGCCCAACAGAATTAGAAATATAGCATGTTGCTGAAAAATCAATCATGCTTTATGGTTCTTCTCAAATTGGGGTACTCCTGGGGATATGCAGCAGTGTACAAGGGGGTATATATAAAGACCAGAATAAATAAGGTATATGTTCCTGGAATGAAATTGTTATTTACAGTGGTTTTCGGCGTGGGGGAAAGTATTATATTAAAACAAGAATTAATTAGAAGAATGTAAAATGTGCATGGCTTTTAAAGATAAAACATGAGCCTTGAAGATATTTTTTTACTTGAGAGACCCTCTTCCAGCCATAGCAGCAGATTCCTTTAGATAGATGAGGTCAGAGAGGCGAGCAGGAGACTCTCTTCTTCTGAAGGCCCTTGTGGAAAACTTTGAGAAGCCCTGATATAATGCATTTGAAACTCAGCTAGAAGTGAGGGCTGTCCATATTGATCTCCTCTCCCCTGGGACCGGGAGAGCCAACCATCATACTGATCTGAGTGCTGCTGCAAAGGACATGGAAATGAGAAAGGCACAGCTCCTGTTCTCATAGGGGACACTCACTTATAACAAGGAAGACCCTGACTCTTGTATCTGTAACCCCATTTTGGAAGGAGGCACCACCATCCCCCAGACCCAAGTCAGAATCAGGAGTTGCCCTCAACTACTTCTCTCACTTCCTTCATGGAATCCCTCACCATCTGGAAACCATCCCATGATTTCCAGTCTCACTGCCATAGCTTTAGTCCAGGCCTTCACTGTTTTCCACCTGGCCTGGTCTATCATGCTGCTGCTTAAAACCTTCTGATGATTCTCCATTCAACTGCTCAACAGATTTTTATTAAATGCCCAATATGGGACTTCCCTGGTGGCACAGGGGTTAAGAATCCACCTGCCTACGCAGGGGACACGGGTTTGATCCCTGGTCCGGGAAGACCCCACATGTCGCAGAGCAACTAAAGCCCGCGCGCCCTAGAGCCCATGCTCCGCAACAAGAGAAGCCACCGCGATGAGAATCCTGCACGCTGCGATGAAGAGTAGCCCCCGCTCGCCGCAACTAGGGAAAGCCCATGCGTAGCAACGAAGACTCAACGCAGCCAAAAAAAAGTATCTACAAGTTATAGTTCTAACTCTAGCATACATATGGGTCTCAATGATCTGACCCTTCATTGAGCCTCAGCTCTCAGCATTCCTTCTTCCTACCGGTCTCTCTCTCTCACACTTCTTTAGTTTTCTAATAAGCCATACTGTTGCTTGCTGTAGATGCTGTTATTTACAGTGGTTTTCGGCATGGGGGAGAGTATTAGATTAAATAAACCCATAACCCAATGCCCTCTTTCCAGAATGCTCTTCCTCACCTTATCGTCAGCCAGCTATCTAAAAAGACCTAATTCATACTCTATATCCTTTGTGACACTTAATCACATCGACTTTATCCCATTAATCAAGCTAAATGGCTCCCTCCTAAGCAGTTACAACTTCTGTACCTGTATACACTTTTGTTACTGGTTTTTGTTTTTGTTTTTTTGTTTCTTTTGGCCATGTTGCCCTGCTTGCGGTGTATTTTAGTTCCCCAACCAGGGACTGAACTCGGGCCCCAGCAGTGAAAGCGCTGAGTCCTAACCACTGGACCACCAGAGAATTCCCCTATTACTATTTTATTATTTGCATTTATCTATGTCTCCTTCTAAACTGTGAGCTCCTTGAGGATTGGGCACTTGCCTTATCTGTATTTCTCAGTATCCAGCAAGTAGATACTTAATACTTACAACAGGAAGAAGAGTGAGACTGATACAGGAGGGAACCAATGGACTGGGCCTTGAATTAAGATTTTACTAGGGACTTACCCGGTGGCGCAGTGGATAAGACTCTGCGCTCCCAATGCAGGGGGCCAGGGTTCGATCCCTGTTCAGGGAACTAGATCCCACATGCATGCCGCAACTAAGAGTTTGCATGCCACAACTAAGGAACCTGTGTGCCACAACTAAGGGGCCTGCATGCTGCAACTAAGGAGCAGGCAAGCCGCAACCAAGGAGACCGTCTGCTGCAACTAAGAGCCGGTGCAACCAAATAAATAAATAAATATTAAAAAAAGAAAAGATTTTGCTAGACTGAAATAAAGTAAAAAGGGTGAGGATAGAAAGAGGATTTCAAGCAAAGACAACATCAGCCAAGTCACAGGAGTATGCAAATTCATGGCAGTTTCATGAGATGGTTCAGCATGACTGGTTTAGGGTGTGTTATCGGGAGTGATGGGTAAGGAAACTAGAAAGGGAGATTGGAGTCTCATTGCGAAGGACTCTGAATCTTATGAAAGAGCGCCCAGGTCTTGGGCGTGAGACCGGCTCTATGTAGACTCTGACTAAGGTGTCTCCATTCTTAATCCTGGGGCTAACATCTCTCACTTCTGGAGCTCTCTCTATGGTGGTTAAGCTCAAGGTTGCTGGAGTGAGACAGATATATGCCCCTATCTTGGCTTTTCCACTTACTGGCTATAAGCCTTTGGGCAAATCACTTCAACTCTAGAGCCTTAGTTTACAGAACTCCCTTTCCCCCAATAAGATAATAATATCTCCTGGAGTTGTTGGGAGAAATAAATGATATTATACACATAAATTGCTTTCACAGTGCTGCCCTATGGTGAGTACTTAATACAAATATTATCATTGGGTCTAGTTCCACTCCCTTCCCTATAAATACCTGTCTTTATTTCCTTTTCAGTTTAGCCATATGTGTTTGTCTGTGTCTCTCTACTCCACCTCACTTGACAGCCGGCCCTGGGTGTGCAGAGTCGCTCATCTTCCCAGGCTCCACCCTCTGCCCCCAACCAAACACTGTCCTCTACCAGAAAGTTGCAACACCACCTTGTTTAGTGGTAATGGCAGCTCTCACTTCCTTCCTGCCACCCCTCCCTTCCTTTGACTGGGGCTTGGTTCTTCTGCTGGGGGGGCGGGGAGGGGTGCTGAAAAGAGAGAGGTGTCAATTCAGTCTAGAGTCAATGTGGCACACCCTGGAGCAGACCAATATCCCCAAACCCCAAAAGGCTCAAGGCAAAAAGGCTTGGAGGGTGTGGGAGTGTGTGTGTTGAGGGAACACTCCCACCTTCAACTCTGAAACTGAAAAGATGAGTATGATCACCCTGAAAACATAACCCAATGCCCTGGGCCCAAAGTATTTGTTGCCTTAAGCAAGAGGGCCATGTGTCAGGGCACCTACACTATGTTGTAGATGTTCCTCCTCAACTAGAGCTCCTTGAGGAAGGGGATGTAGGGATGCTCTACAGATGTTTGTTGAAAGAATTAATAATTCTACCTTTGGATTATTTACTAATGAAAGCTCATATAATGCCAATCCTTAAAGCCCTGCACTGAGAATTTCACCCCAGTTTGCCTGGCCTAGCAGATGAGAAGTTAGAATACAGATTATTTAAAGAGAAAGAGCAGGGACAAGAGAGAAAGTAAATGTGGCAAAATGTTAACACTTGGTGAAACAGGTGAAGAATATTCCAGTGTTCATTGACATATTTTAATTTTTGTGTAGGTTGGGGTGGAAGGATAAAGCTTTAAAAAAAAAATCACTGCAGACATGTTTTATATTTTAGTTAATTCTGTCAATTGGAGTAATTTGAAGAGGGGTTGGATATTAGACATTATGGAATTTTGTTAGAAAATTTTTTCTTAGATGTGATAATACTGTAGTTATGTAAAAAACCCTTATTTTCAAGATATATTCTAAAGTAGGCTCTCCTTAATATGGCCCTAATATATTTTCCAGCCTTTTCTCCCACCACTCCCTGAGCTCCAGCTCTGCTGCATTTTTCCCTATTCCGCCTAAAAGGATTTCCAGATTCCACGCCTTGCTCATGCTGGCATTCCTCAGCTGGACTGCTCTCTCACCACTTGCCTGAGGAACTACTTAATCAGCCATAATTCCTATCTCAAATTCAGCCTTCACTACAAAACCTCCCTCTATTCTCAATTCTTCTGTCCTCTGAATTTCCCACGGACAAGCAGATCTCTCAGGTCACTTATTTTACTTTAAAAAAACAAACAAACAACAACAAAAAAACCCCCAACTAGACTGTAAGCTTCTAGCAGGCAAGAATGCCTCTTGCTTATCTCTAAATTCTCTCCGGGGTCCAGCCCAGTATCTCAGACAAAGGAGTTTTTCTGTAAATATTGCTGATTGAACCCTCTGGGATACAAGCTGAGTAAAAGTCAACAGATGAAAAGACCAACAAAGGAGTGGTAAACAATGAATGCCCTTTCTTGGGGGAGATCTGAGAAGTCTGCCACAGAGAAATCACAAACAGATGGTGAAAGTATTAGTTTGAAACATGAAGATGTATCATACTGTAAAAACACAATAAAGCCAGACTCCTGTTGAGTCTGAGTAGAAACTGGAAAATAAAACAAGAATGCTTCATCTCCATTGTGTTTAACAGTCACCAGACCTTCACTCCTAGGTTTGCTCCTTCGAGATCAGCAGGAAGTGGCAGGCACAGGAGGAAGTGGGGAGACACAAATGTTAGAGTGGTTTTTCAGGAAACTTGTAAAGAGAGCAGCCTGCGATTGGGATCCTAAGGCAGGACACCTGAGTTTCAGTGATAATTCTGCCACTTGCCAATCTCTTTTGAGACTCATTTCCTCATTTCTAAAGTTGGGATACTAATAGCATGCTTAAAGAGTTGAAAAGATGAAGTGAGATCATATCACAAGAATGTGGGCTCCATAAAGGGAGATATCATGTCCTTATATTCCTGTGCTTTGTCCATAGCAGGCACTTGATATTTGACACGAGTTGTTACATATTACTCAGATAATTACAGTCAACTGCTTATAGTAAAACTGCAGTGTCCCAGTGAGTCCTTTCTTTTGACGATAACATTCTCCCTCTTTATCTTGCCTTCAATAACTTCCCAAGACTCAAAAACTCTGGCAGGCTGAGCTGAGCTCTTTCTCCCAAACCTAGGCCATTCCCATTCTATCCAGGCAATATCCACTACCCCTGGGTGCCCGCGGTACAGCTCGAAGTTCAATGTCTGCCTTTGTGTCTAAGTCTGGGTTCAGAGTATCTCTCTGTTTTCTGCAACAACCTGGGAGTTCCTCAGGGCAGATTTGAGTTTGCTCCTCTCTCTGCTTTCTCAGGGTTCAGACTAGGAAGAAAGAACAGGGTGTACCTGGGCAGCAGGTTCTCTTTTTGGGAAATACTTGACTCTGAGGTTTGAGGCGCCCTCTCCCTTTCTCACTTTGGTGTCCTCACCAAACTGAGTTTCCAAATCACTGAACATCAATTCTCATTTTACAGATGCAGAATCTGAAGCTCAGAGCAGGGATGTTATTTACCTGAGGCTTCGGAGCCCATGCTAAAAAAGGAAAGAAATCTTAAAGCAAGGGCGTAGTGTCGATAGGCTAGATGAGGACAGGTGAAAGAGTGAGGTAAAATCAATTGCTGTGTCTTTTAAACATAACTATTATCCTCGAGTTTTTGGTCTTCGGCGATTTCTTTTCGTTTTTCCAACCCATACAGTGGCTGGCCTTCTCTTCTCTAGTACCTCCTTTTCCTCCACAAACCACTTCTAACTAGACCTTCCCACAGGCTCTGGTCACTATCAGATTTGTTAACTAGACAGCCTTTGGAGAGACTGAAACCATGATCGAGGTGAAGTTAGGGTAAAGTAACAAAGTCTAGCCACACAAAAATCTTTTCCTTTTCCTCTGCTCTTTCACATGACCCCAGCTTCCTCAGACAAAGACCGGGGGAAAAAACACACACATTCCCCCTACCCTTCCACTGTGAGCCTCTTAAACATAGGCACTACATCTATATTCCATCAATTCTCTGTTGATAATCCCACTTGGGAGAGCTGGCTGCCTTTAATCCTTCCCAGCACTCAAGCTAGTGCTCCGCTTTTGGAAGATGATACAAATATTTAAATTCTTAAGCATATGGTGTTCATTCAAACGCTTCTAAGACCACAAAGTCTTAGAAAACCAAAATTCTCTCCCAGGTCCCTATCGCTCTCTCCCTCTGGTTTTTCTTCTAGCCTATTCATTTACCCATACCATCTCACCTACCAGAGTGTTGGTGGGTGGAGAGCAGGGGTTCAGGTTAGAAGCAAAGAAAATACTCTGAACGGGTAGAAACAGTAATGCCACTGAAGTGTGTGGAGCAGCGTCCACACCATCTCCGTAGGTGGGCAAGTTATAGACGGACGTACAGACAGCCTACCTAGATGGAGCAGGGCCACCCACAGCCAACCGAGGATACAATGCAAAAAGAAGTGCTCTTTCCCCACCCTGAACAGGGTTACTCTCCAACGCCAAAGCGAGGCCCAGGAAGACGGGCTTCTGCTTACATCAGCTTAAGCAACACCCCGCGGCCAGGCCGGGTCAGGTACTGAGGCAATTGGGCAGAATTTCTCTAGGCCTCCTGGACTCCCGGTCCCGCTAACGGGTGATGCTCGCTGGCAGACCAGCTGGTCAGTACTGTCTTAGGACTCTGGGAAATGACCCTCTTTGAACCTTCAATTTCATCATCTGTAAAAACTACCACCTTCGCTGGGTTGCGAGGCCAAAATTTGCTACACAGCAGTCACCAACGTTAGTTCCTTTCTTTCCCCTTTTCTGGGTCAGCTTGGGCGTTGTTTAAGGTTCCTGAGAGAGGCCGTGGGAACCGTCTCCCAGCTTCCCCCATCCCTGCCCAAGACCAGGCAAAGCTCCGCTTTCTCTCAAATCTGCCTGTTTCAATGGAAACCCAGTCCCCGCTCGCGTTTCCCGAGGTCAATCGGATACCCCTGAGGGCGGCCCAGCCTCCCGGCCCCGAGCGCCCTGCACGCCCTGGTCGCCCCGTTGAGCCTCGGCCTCGGCTCCCGGCTGCCTACCTTCTCCTGGGCCCTGCTGAACTTCTTCTGCACCTGCTTGGCGAAGAGGCCGGCGGCGCCGCTCGCCCTGCCCTCAGCCATCCTGTCAGCTCCCCAGGGGCAGCAGGCCCTGGCCCGGAGCCCTGTGGTTTTCTCTGGGCCCCTGAGGAGGAAGCGAGGTTCCCGGCATGCCGCGCATCCGGTCGGGCGGGCGGGCCTCGCGACGCACACCCCGCCCCGCCACCGCCTCGGGCTCACCCTGGGCTGCCCGAGGCTGCCTGAGGCCCAGGGCGCCTGGCCCTCACGGAGACCCTTGCAAGGCCCACTCGAGGCCCAGCCGGTGGCGCCCCGGGGCCCTCCCCCGAAGCCCATCCGGCTCCTGGGTGCGGCCCGGGGAGGGGCCAATGGGGCACCTGTGGGGCTCAGGCGGGGGCTGGGCCTGCGCCTGTTCCCGGGAGGCGGGAAAGGCAGGCCTGCCCTCAGGCGGCGCTCCAAACCCTCCGGCCCTGAGACAGAGGAACACCAGCCCCGTTGAAGAGTTTGCAAACGTGCGCCAAGACAGTGTTCCCCGAGAGCCAATTAGCTGTAACCGATTAGCGGGGGTGTGTGTGTGTGGGGGATAACTGAAACAAGGGGGTAGAAAATACTGTGATTTCCACTCAGCAAGAGGGTTGTATAAGGGACTTCTCTGGTGGCGCAGTGGTTGAGAGTCCGCCTGTCAAAGCAGGAGACATGAGTTCGAGCCCGGGTTTGAGCACTGGACCGGGAAGATCCCACATGCTGCGGAGCAACTAAACCCGTGCGCCACAACTACTGAGCCTGCTCTCTAGAGCTGGTGAGCCACAACTGCTGGGCCCCATGTGCCACAACAACTGAAGCCCGTGCTCCACAGCAAGAGAAGGCACCGCAATGAGAAGCCCATGCACCGCAAGGAAGAGTAGATCCCGCTCAATGTTCCAGAGAAAGCCTGAGCGCAGCAATGAAGACCCAACACAGCCAAAAATAAATAAATAAAAAGAATGTTGTATGGGAAAACGGGTTTGACTTACATGGGTATGTGTACCGGGTCACCAAGTAAAGTTTATTACTCCAGGGTGCAGTTTTTAAAGATGGAAACCCTCTACCAGAGAGGAGGTTGGCTCTGTCAACTGAAAAAAAAAAAAAAGCACAATCTAAAAGTTGAGAATTACGTTTTATTTGGTGGACAAAACCGAGGACGTAAGCCTGGGACACGGCCTCTCAAGTAGCTCTGAGAGACTGCCGGGAAGAGGTAAGGGAGGAGCCAGGATATATAGGAGTTTTTGCAACAAAGACGAGGTTGTCAGAACATCAAAAGATTATGGTTAATTCAAGAAAACCAGATATCTCAAGGAATTTGGCACTTTTCTATTTGTGGGAAGATGCAAGAGTCTGGGCTCACTGAAATCACTCCTTTGATATGCACCTCAGCTATCTGGGGCCAGTACCCTGTGTTTTCTCATCCTGAGTCTCCTCAGGGTAAACTGTTGGGGCTGGGGGTGGCTTCAGTGGCTGATGGCTTGATGGTCAGCATCCTGTTTCTCTCCTGAGTTCCCTCAGGGCTCACCACTGGGGGAGGGGGTGCTGTAGTGTGATGGCTTGATGGCTGCAACATCCTTTGTTTACTGATACGGCAGGCAACATTCTTTCACTCACAGCTCTAAACCTAGATCTGGTAGGGGTAGGCTGAGCAAAGGGGACAGAACTCCAGATCTGGACTTGAAAGGGAGGAACAACTGAGCTAGAAGTAGAAACAAGGATGCTTAGGAAAGGAGAGGACCTTTATTGAAAAAAGGCTGAGGATGAGGGTATGGAAGCCTGTGCTGGGGGTGGGGAGCAGATTTTTCTAGCTGGAGGAACTAGTACAGTGTACTAGATGGAGAGAGGATATCAATTGTGTAACTTGGGGTGGGACTGCTCAGATTATAACAGTTTCTTCTCTAGGTAGAAGGTCTCCAAATGAGTTACTCCCTGGGACTTCCCTGGTGGCACAGTGGTTAAGAATCCCACTGCCAACGCAGGGGACGGGTTCGAGCCATGATCCGGGAAGATCCCACGTGCCGCGGAGCAACTAAGCCCATACGCCACAACCACTGAGCCCATGCCACAACTACTGAAGCCCACACGCCACAACAAGAGAAGCCACCGCAATGAGAAGCCTGCGCGCCGCAACGAAGAGTAGCCCCTGCTCGCCGCAACTAGAGAAAGCCTGCACAGAGCAACGAAGACCCAAAGCTGCCAAAAATAAATTAATTAATTAATTTTAAAAAAACCTCAACTTAATCTCTAATGCAGAGAGGACCACATTTAAAAAAAAAAAAAAGAAAGAAAAAGAAAAGAAAGTAACTCCCTGACATGTTTGAGGGGATAGCTGGAAATTAGGACTCTGGGTTTGGAGGAACTGCTTACTCAAGGATTTTATAGTACAAGTAAAATTCCCCGAAAGAAAGGAAGAGGGACAAAATACACTTCCTAAGGACTGGCGAGGGAAGCTGGAGGTCTGAGACAAAATTGGAGGGCCTTCTCTGCTATTGTTTTTCAGGTCATTCCCCCAAAAACGCATATTGCACTCAGGGTCAACCATGTGACAGGCATTGCTGGGTGTTGGGGAAGCCAAGAATAAATTTTAAAAATGTGATCCCTGGGCTTTCCTGGTGGCGCAGTGGTTGGGAGTCCGCCTGCCGATGCAGGGGACACGGGTTCGTGCCCTGGTCTGGGAAGATCCCACATGCCGCGGAGCGGCTGGGCCCGTGAGCCATGGCCGCTGAGCCTGCGCGTCCGGAGCCTGTGCTCCGCAACGGGAGAGGCCACAACAGTGAGAGGACCACGTACCGCAAATAAATAAATAAATAAATAAAATGTGATCCCTGACTTCAAGATGCTTAATGTCTGGACGTTGAGGTAGGTTGTTAATCAGATGTTTATAATGTTATGTGCTTAATTCATTTCTAGAAATGGATACAAACATTTCAGGTAATAGGTCATTAGGGTTTATTCCGTTATAACGCTAGCTGTGGGGATGGTCTAGAAGAGGCAAAGTGAGGAAAATGGAAGGACTTCACGTTGGGTGGGGAGGAGTGGGGGCAAGTGGGAGGACCGTGGTGCTGTGGGAACACTGAGGAGAGATGGCGATGGCAACAGGTGTGTCACTAGCAGAAGGAGGCTGACACCTGGGTCCCTGTCAGCAATCCTCAGCAGTGCAGCCCAGCCACCGCTTCCTAAGAAATCGTCTTCAGTGCCAATCCCTTGGGAACTGAAATTGGTCGTCACCAAATCATATAGTATTATTAGAGCAGGAAACATCTTTAGAAGTTAACTAGGTAGGGAAACCGAGTAACAGAAAGGGTTGGTGACTTGCCCAAGGTTACCCAGTTCCTCAGTGGCAGAAGTGAGTTGGGAATAAAGGTGTCCTGTCTAGCCCAGCTTCTTTTGGTGTATACACTGTTCTAGAGGCCTCTGCTGACACAGCAGCCTATAAATTGCAAGACTGGTCTTAGCCAGTTTCTCCTGCTGTAATGTTAACTCTCCCGGTACCTCTTGTCTGGTCCTCAGTGATCGCTATGAAAAGCTACTTTTCACCCTCTTAGCCTTCTCCTTTCAGTTCCCTCTTCACTCTATCACAGGCCACTCTAACAGACTGAGCCCTGGCCAGGATAGGACAGAATTATCAGCTTCCCAGTTCTCTGTGGTTTATAGAACCCCGGATCTGGTTGCTTATTTTTGTCCAGCCTTGAAGTGCTGACTCATACTTAGTTTGAGACCACATTTTATTTTCCCCTCAACCCTTTCCTTTCTTTGTTCCTTATCTTCTTTTCTCCTTTTTTCTATTCTTTCCTCTCTGTCTCCTTTCTAATTTGTCACTTACGTTGTCTGCTGGCATCTGACCTACTTACCTAATCCGGTACTCCTATCTTTAATATATCCTTGTAGTTGCCATGACTCAGAACCTTGGGGTGAGCACTGTTCTAGGCACTGAAGGGAGAAACAAAAGAAGGACAAGCCTACAGTCTACTTGGGAGAGTCAGGGCACATTTCGTCACTTAGGAACATTTTAAAGCCCTCTGTGCCTTTGAATATAGCAAATATGTTTGGGAGGAGGGACAGATGGGCAGATTAATGGATGAGTAGGTCCTAACATAATCCAAAAAGGACAATGTAAGACCACTCTCACTTGGCTTAGTTTGTGAACTGATAGAGATGGCAGCAAATGGAAGAACGAGCCCAGAAATGTGGTGAAATCCAACTCAGGCCCTATAACTGCATTTCCACTAGAGGGCTTAATTACAAATAAAAAGACACAGGGGGCTTCCCTGGTGGCGCAGTGGTTGGGAGTCCGCCTGCTGATGTAGGGGACATGGGTTTGTGCCCCAGTCCGGGAAGATCCCACATGCCGTGGGGCGGCTGGGCCCGTGAGCCATGGCTGCTGAGCCTGTGCGTCCGGAGCCTGTGCTCCGCAATGGGAGAGGCCACAACAGTGAGAGGCCCGCGTACTGCAAAAAAAAAAAAGACACAGGGTAATATATATATTCAATTTTATTTGCATTTCTGCATCTGGCTCAGTAGTCTGTTAGAATGGTTTTTCCTGGATGGCCTCAAGTCCTGCTGTGGATCTAGGAATCATCTTGGGAAGGCCGTTGGACACAAGAAAATGTTCAGTTGTTGGCAGTGACCTGAACGAAAAACCGGTTATATCCAGTCAGTAACTTCTGCGCACCTCCTTTCTTTTCCCTTCAAGGCTCCCAGCTGAGCATGGCCCTGTACTGGGTTTATGGGGGCGGGGGGGGGGCAGGAAGTAGTTCTCAGCTGTGTCAGGACAATTCAATGTTATAGGCACATACTCAAGGCTTAGTGTCAAGGGCAGACCTTGAACCGGTTGTGAGTCAAGGTTCATGCCACAAGACTCCAGAATGTGTTTGAAGACTGGAGGGTATAGGTGGGATAGCTGTGAGGCTCTACCACCAGGTCAGTGTAGGTATAGTCTCACCTAACCCTCAAGCATTGTTTAAGGTGGTAAAACCTCTTGGCAAAGGGTAAGAACTGGTGGAGGAGAAGGTTAGTGCCTCTTCCCTCGCCCAGGAGAGGGAAGCCATTTTCCCCTTGGCTTTGACTTTGGACAGCACTGATATGTACCTGGTTCAGATCTGCTGTTGCCACCACCCACCTTACCCTAAGCAGTAAACAATACAGTGAAGCATTCTTAGTGGGTGTGTGAAGTGGAACTCAGGACGGCAACGTTATCGAGCGAAAGTACACTATGGAGGAAGGGAAAGGAGTAAACATTTGAATGCGGTGAGGAAGAGGATGGCTTCCCCTGCTTAACTTTTGCTCCCCAACCCAGCCAGTGCTTGGGTCTCCAGGTAACCCTATTTCAAACCATCATTTGAGAGGACTCACGTTATTTATCCAAGAGATGTAAGCAGAGACCCGAGTGAAGACTGTGGGCTTCCTGGAGACATTACAGCCCAGGCTGGACACGAAGCTGGTCACACCGTGGACAGTGTACCGGCCATTCACCAAGCAATGAAGGGGACCTCCAGAATCACCCTGTGGAGAGGAGAAGCAGTGTCCTAAAACTCCAGATCTTTTGATCTTTGGGCCTTTGTTTCTGCTTACACCCACCCACCCCCATCTCTGTTTGTACAATCCTGTACTGTTTAAAAGCTCCAATTAAGATCCCCACTTCCTTCATATCCCCTCAATCAAGATGAACCTCCTCTTCCTTTCTAAACGACCATAGCACTTCTTCCTTTCTTTTGTAGCACTCATGTCATGTTCTGCCTTGTGTTTTGGTTTCATAATTTGTTTCTGTCTCCCACGCTTATCTGTGAGCTTCTTGAGACAGGAACTGCATCTTACTGATATTTTCCTCTCCACGATGCTAGCATAGAACTTTGAACATCTTAGGCTTCAATAGCTGTTACTGACTTAAATTGAACCTGGCGTGAGGGGAATAAGTTGTTCTAATGATTTATTTATCCCCAGCATTCAGACCAACGGGTCTAATTAGACTTAGCCTTTAGACACAGGGTAGGTAGTCAAAACATGTTAAACTAAACTGGCGTAAAGAGAAGAGAAAGGGATGTATTGGGTAGTGGTTACGTGCTCGGGCTTAGAATCAGACAAACCGGAGTTTACAGACTGTGACCTTGACGCTCGTTTCCTTACTTACTTACTTCCTTACTTGGAAGATATTTCTTTGGAGAATCTGACCAGCTCAAGAGGGAAGATCTAAAGATACTAACATTGGAAGTCCCCCAATGAAATGGCCTAGCCAGATCCCCTGACAAAGCAGTTCACTATAGATGAACACCACCTAAGGCTCAGAGCTACCTATCAGCTCTTCACTGTCCGACTCTGAAATAAGAGCATATGATCAAGGATGACCAAACATCTGAAGAAAGCCTCAATTATAAAGATAAAGGGGCTTCCCTGGTGGCGCAGTGGTTAAGGATCGCCTGCCAATGCAGGGGACACATGTTCGAGCCCTGGTCCAGGAAGATCCCACATGCCGCAGTGCAACTAAACCCGTGTGCCACAACTACTCAGCCTGCGCTCTAGAGCCCCTGAGCCACAACTACCAAAGCCCGCACGCCTAGAGCCCGTGCTCCACAAGAGAAGCCACTGCTATGAGAAGCCCGCGCACCGCAACAAAGAGTAGCCCCCGCTCACGGCAACTAGAGAAAGCCCTCGCGCAGCAACAAAGACCCAATGCAGGCAAAAATAAAATAAATTTTAAAAAAAATAAATAAAAATTTAAAACCTCCTTATTTAAAAAAATAAATAAATAAAGATCAAAACAAAGAGAAAGAAATAAAAAATGAAGGCAACCAAGATTATGCAGGGAGAAGAATATAAACAACAAAACTATGATTAATATTGCATCCATGATACAAGAACAGCAAGCTATTAGAGCATTCAGAAAACAAAAAGAGCCTTTGGAAATTATGATAGTAGAAATGAAAGACTGGGTTAGGAGATAAAGCGGACAAAATATAGAGAGAGAAAATATGAAAATAAGAGGACCAATTTAGGAGGTAGATGTGTGAATAATGGAAATTCTAGAAAGAGAAAATAAAAATGGAGGGGAGGAAATGATCAATAAATAAACATTTTCAGAAGCAAAGATCTGGAGTTTCCAGAATGAAGAAACCCACTAAGTGTCCCTCAAAATGAATGCAGATAGACCCATACCAAGATACAGAACAAGAGAAGATAAAATAGGTCACTTATAAATTAGTGGAGAGTTTGGGGCTAAACTGGTGATAAATTGAGTATACATTATGCAAATTTGAAAAGACAATTATTAACCCCAGGGAAAACAAAATTATGCAGGGAATAGCATTTTACATAATCATAATAAATACTAAATGTTAATTTAACCAAAATTATTTGGGGAGGTTGTGGGTGCAGATAGAAAAGTTCATGCTGGGGGCAAGTATATATGTGTAAAAGGAAGAGAGGTTGCACATCTTACATAATGCCTGAGCTGAAAAATTAAGTGGCAATATAAGTATATGCTTTTAGAGAGGTGGAAGTAGACACTGAAAGAAATCAGCTGAAGAGTTGAAAGTGGTCCTCTCTAGGGAGGGAGAGCTTGAGGTGGTAGAAGGAACACTATGACTGTTCTTTCCCACTATTAGGCCTCATCGTTTTATTGGCCACCTTAAGCAGTTTAATACACATAGCTTCAATAAAAATTAAAACTTAAAAAAAGAAGAACTAGGGAAAGAGACCAAAAGTTCAAATTGCGGATAACTCTTTTAAAAAGGAAATAGCTGTACCCCATCCCAACTATGTTTAGGAAAAGAAGATGCTTCCTTTAGACTATTGTGCTCAATACAAAACAAAACAGTTTAAATATCTTCCACTCAAATTCTAATAGGGGTTTGATAGTATTTCTAAGCTAGAGGAATGGAAGGTAATTGAATTGTATATCATACGATTTTCTTAAGCTAATTGACCTGAAAAGAAACAAAGACTGTAGCGATGGGGGGTGTGGCTAAGGATATTAGGGCAGAAGGAAGAGCTGGGAAAGAGCTCGGTGGGAGACGGTGGATTGAGGTGAGAGGGGCTTAGTGAATCCACTCTGAGGAAAAGGGCTGGGACCCAGAAATCTGAAAGCCCAGAAAACAAAGACACAATATTTGGGAAATTCCAGTGGGAAGAGACCTGGCGACACAATCGCTTCAGAGAATTGCCTATCTGGAGTGGCAGCAAGGAGAAAAGTACTCTAGTTTTTCAGAGTTCAAGGCCTTGAGAGAGAGCAGAGGAAAGTGAATTAAACTCTGAAAGGTTAAACCTTAAGAGGTTATAGGTGAAGGTGGCTGGTGAGGACCTATAAGAGCTTGACTTATGTGTTCATCTTTTTTTTTTTTTTTTTGCCCCAACTTGCAGATAGGGTTCCCAGGATATAGGACTTTTAAGTTTTGACACTGGTGTGGACAAAAAAAAGTTGCCTGCCATGTCAGTAAACAAAGAATTTTGCCTTCCATTCTGGGAAACAATGAATGTTGCCCGCCATCAAGCCACCAGCCACTGCAGCCACCTTCTACATCCTGAGGGGATTTCAGGATGGAGAAAAATGATACTGGCCCTAGGTAGTTACGATACATATCAAAGGAATGATTTCTGTAAGCCCAGACTCTTGCATCTTCCCATACACAGAAAAACACTAAAATCATTCACTTGAAATGTCTGTTTCTTGTTATTAGCAGTAATATTTGATGGTTGTCTCCATGTTTTTTTTTCAGCAAAAACTCTAATATATCCTGGCTCCTTCCCTTACCTCTTTGGAACAGTTGCTCAGAGCTGTCTGAGAGGCTGTCTCCCGGGCTATAGTCCTTAGTAAGATCACTGAATAAAACATAACTCTCAACTTTTAGGCTGTGCGGTTTTGTTTTGTTTTCATTTGACACTGGGGAAGTCCTGGGAAAATTGGGATGAGTTGCTCACCTTACTTCCGTAGTTCTAAATGCTCACAAAAAAAAACCCTTTAGGGACTTCCCTGGTGGTCCAGTGGTTGGGACTTAGTCTTCCAGTGCGGGGGCAGGGGTGTGGGTTCGATCCCTTGTTGGGGAGCCAGGACCTCACATGCCCTGCGGCCAAAGGGCCAAAACATAAAACAAAAGCAATATTGTAACAAACTCAGTGACGACTTTAAAAATGGTCCACATCAAAAAAAAAAAAAAAATCTTTAAAACAAACACACAAAAAACCCTTTAATCTTTGATTCTACTATTTCAGCCAGCCTACCAGCCTCCTTCTCCACCTAGCTTAGAGCTTGCATTTGATCTACAGTCTTGTCTTTATGTCCCAATAATGCATGAAAACCCAGCCCTGGATTAATCCATTCCCTACAACTAGATCTTTGAATGGAGTGAATCATATATCCATTATGATTATTGCATGGTCTCCAACCTCAGCCTATATCAGTAACATCATGGAGGCCAGTCTTTCTAAACCCATTCACCTTAATCAGTCCAGACACAAACAACCCTTGTCCCTTCATTTTCAGCATTTAATCTGACTCCTGGTTCATGAGTAAATAGAAGCAAGATTGCAGAACACCTGCCAACTTCCAGCTACCCAGCCTGCATTCTCTTTCATGTCCATGCACATTTTTGTGTCCCTCTTCTGTTCAAGGCCAGCTCCACCTGTGCTCTTGGTTCATCTCTTCCTTCTCCTCCGGGATCTTGTGTCATCCATTTTTTCCCTCTCTCCAACTCTACAGGATCCTTTCCTCTCTGCCCAGAAACACACTTAATTTTCTTCCCTCTTAAAAGATCCACCCCCTCCATGACTGTCATCCTCCTTAAAGCTACCAGACTTGTAAAATTCCTCACTTTCATCCAAGATTCTCGAAAGAGTATTCTATGTTCTTTGCTATGTTTCTTTCTTTCTTTTAAATTGGAGTATAATTGCTTTACAATGATGAGTTAGTTTCTGCTGTACAACGAAGTGAATCAGCTATATGTATACATATATCCCTCCCTCTTGGACCTCCCTCCCCCCCCATCCCACCCATCTAGGTCATCACAGAGCACTGGGTTGAGCTCCCTGTGCTATAGAGCAGGTTCCCACTAGCTATCTATTTTACACAGGGTAGTGCATTTATGTCAAACCTAATCTACCAATTCATCCCACCCGCCCCTTCCCTGCCCCCTGCCCCATGTCCACACGTCTGCGTCTCTATTCCTCCTCTGCAAATAGGTTCATCTGTACCATTTTTCTAGATTCCACATATATGTGTTAATATACGATATTTGTTTTTCTCTTTCTGACTTACTTCACCCTGTATGACAGACTCTAGGTCCATCCACATCTCTACAAATGACCCAGTGTTGCCTCTTCATTCCTTACCCTTCAATCAAGCTTCTGCCCTCACCACTCCACTGAAACTGTTCTAGCTGTAGTTACCAGTGACCCGCCAACTGTGGAAGTAGCCACTTTCAGTTATCCGCCATGGCTCCTGGCTGCAATGCATACTATGTGATGATGTATCAGAATTTCCTGAGATTTTGTGAAACCTTTATTTACTATGCTTTTCTCTTATCTCTTTTTTAGATCCTTACGGGTTCTTTGTCCTCCAACTATCTCTGAAGCACTCAAATATTTATGTTATCACTGTTCTTCCCCCCAGCTCACTGTTTTTTTTTTTTTTTTTTTCCCTCATTCTCCCACTTTTCCCTGGGGGAGGTGGGGATGGGGGGTGGGGGACTTTGAGGGATCTCATTTCCCGTTAAGCTTATCTCTAGCCTAGCTTTCTCCTTCAGGCTCCACTCTCTTTATATATAGTTTCTTACCAGTTAACTATAACTGAATGTCCCACTGGGATCTCAGACTCAACTTGTCAGACTCAACCTTCCCTCCTAAATCCTATAAATATTGTCTCATAGAGGCAACAAACACCTCCCCCAAATCACTTAAATCAGATGCCTGGAAGTCATTCTTGGTCCTCCTTCCTCCTCTCCACTGCCCTAATTCGGGCCCTCAGATTTCTTGCCTAGATAATTGCAAGAGTCTCCTAAGCCGTCCCCCTGCTAATTTTGCTCTCTTCAAAAACACGCTTAGGGCTTCCCTGGTGGCGCGGTGGTTGGGGGTCCGCCTGCCGATGCAGGGGACACGGGTTCGTGTCCCAGTTTGGGAAGATCCCACGTGCTACGGAGCGGCTGGGCTCGTGAGCCATGGCTGCTGAGCCTGCGCGTCCGGAGCCTGTGCTCCGCAACGGGAGAGGCCACAGCAGTGAGAGGCCCGCGTACGGCAAAAAAACCCCCAAAAAACATGCTTACCTTGTCATCAGAGAGTGCTTCTAAAAGGCAAATCTGATCATGCTGTTCTCCGGTTTAGAACTCTTCAGTGGTTTCCCAGTGCCTAAGATAAAGGTTCATGTCCCCCAAGCATGACATTTGAAGGCCTAAGTCGTGTGGCTCCTACCTGTCTCCAGTGTCATCTCCTGACATTCCCTAGTATGGTAATAGTTTATGTTCTAGCCCAGAGGTCAGCAAACTTTTTCTGTAAAGAGCCAAAGAGTAAATATCTCAGGCTTTGCAGACCAGTCTCTCTTGCAACTGTTCAACTCCGTGAAAGCAGCCATAAACAATATGTAATGAACAAGTAAGGCTGTATTCCAATAAAAGTTTTTTTTAAAGAACACTGAAATTTTATATTTTTCATGCGCCATGACATATTATTCCTTTCTTAATTTGTTCCCAACCATTAAAAAATGTGAAAAACATTCTTAGCTCATGGACCACGTAAAAACAGGCAGCAAGCTGGGCTTGGAGGCTGTGGGCCCTGACCTCTGCTCTAACGGTAGGGAATGCCCTATAATTCTCTATGTGTTCTAGGTTCTTGGGCCATGCCTTTCTTCATGTTCCCTCTCTCTGAATATCTTTTCCTCTTTTTTTGCCTGGCTTTCTCCTATTTAAGCTTTATGACTCAGTGCAGGCTCTAGTTTCTCAGGGAAGGCAAGTCTTTTCCGACACCAGCAGGCAGAGATAAGTACCTATCTTTTGAACTCCACTGTGTTTATATTTATCTTTGTATCTTTCGTATCTTTCATACAAAGACGAATCAAACACAGTGCCTAGTATTTAGCAGATGATCAAGACTATTTGTTGAGCTGCATTAAGAAATCTGCAAACTTATGGTCACCAGAGGATAAGGGTGGGGGAGGGATAAATTGGGAGATTGGGATTGACATATACACACTGCTATATATCAAATAGATAACTAATAAGAACTTGCTGTATAGCACCGGGAACTCTACTCAGTACCCTGTAATGGCTTATACGGGAAAAGAATCTAAAACAAAAGAGTGGATAAATGTATATGTATAACTGATTCACTTTGCTGTACACCTGAAACTAACACATTGTAAATCAACTATACGCCAATAAAAATTAAAAAAAAAAAAAGAAATCTGTAAGATGGTGCATTGGTGATCGATCTTGTCTAAATAGAAGATGATTTATATATATACTATTATAAAACTATTTTGTGCACTTTCCCCTACCATATTCACCTGTATACATTCTGCTGTCAATAATAGTGGGTCAAAAGGGTGGTGGTGGAAGAGCTATAAGAAAAATTGGGGTTGATGGGAGGGGAGCTAACTTATACACAGTTACAACCACCACTCCAGGCCTAGCCCCATGGCAGCCATTAAAAATCTAGAGCACAGGGGCTTCCCTGGTGGTGCAGTGGTTAACAATCCGCCTGCCAATGCAGAGGACACAGGTTCGAGCCCTGGTCCGGGAAGATCCCACATGCCGCAGAGCAACTAAGCCCGCGAGCCACAACTACTGAAGCCCGCGCGCCTAGCGCCTGTGTTCCGCAACAAGAGAAGCCCATGCACTACGAGAAGAGTAGCCTCCACTCGCTGCAACTAGAGAAAGCCCACACATAGCAACAAAGACCCAACACAGCCAAAAAAAAAAAAAAAAATTTATTAAAAAAAAAAATCTGGGGCACAAATAACTTCTAAAGAACACTCACATATACCAACACACAAACTTTTGAGGTGGGAGAGGGCAACAGGCAAGATGAATTTTAAGGTTCCTTTAAACTTGGAGATTCTGTGAATATAGACATAGTAGCACAGAATCATTCTCCTTCAGATGCTAGAATACAAAGTTTAGTCTGTACATAGGGGTGTGAGTAGGTGTGAAATAGGTGAGTAAAAGGTGGGGGATGGGAAACAGAGAGGGGAGGGACCTGGGGTGAGACTTCTGACACTTCCTGCCTGTGTTCACCTGGCATCCAGAGTGAACTCCGTCTCCTCCAGCGCACACCATGGTATTCTTCACGGTGGAGCCCCAGTAAGAGGAGCTGGAGCAGGTGGCGTAGTCCACGGTGGGCAGGTAAGCCTGCTGCAGGGTCTGGGCCAGCTGCCCATTGGCTGAACAGGACACACAGCATTGGAGGTCAGCCCCAGATGCTATCCAGGGAAAAAAAACCTTCCACACCCGGCTAAACCTTCCCAAGCTCTGATGAAAGCTGAGGTCAGGGCAAGTTCCTTTTCTCTGCCCATTGCATGTCATAGATCCTCCTTTTGTCTCTCTTTATATAAAAGCTACAGGTACCTTCCTTTAAGGAGTCATCCTTGACTACTGTTCCCAGGTTCCAAACCACTAATCCTACGCCTGCCTTTTTTTTTTTTCATCTCATGGATACCTAAATTAAGTAACTAGAATGGTCTTATTTGTTAATAACTTATCTGTCCTGCTCCCTCCTTACACTGTAAACCCTGTGAAGCAGAACTGGGACTATGCACCCTTGTTTCCATTTCTTAAGAGCTTTCCTTTATCTGCAATTTTTTTTTTTTTTTTGCGTACGTGGGCCTCTCAACTGTCGTGGCCTCTCCCGTTGCAGAGCACAGGCTCCGGACGTGCAGGCTCATTGGCCACGGCTCACGGGCCCAGCCGCTCTGCGGCATGTGGGATCCTCCCGGACCGGGGCACGAACCCGTGTCCCGTGATTTGGCAGGCGGACTCTCAACCACTGAGCCACCAGGGAAGCCCTATCTGCATTTTTTGACTTTTCAAAGCCTTTGCACATGAATTACTTCTTTGGATACTTACAACAATCCTTTCATGTTATATATAGATCAGGAAATTGAACTACAATGACATTGAGTGAACTGGGAGCAGAGCTGGATTAGAAGCATGTGTCTCTCTCAGCCCCAGGTTTCCCCAGTAGACTGGCTGCTCCCAGCAAGGCCTTGCCTCCCCTCCAGAGCTCAGATCCTGTCTGATGGCTGACAGCCTTCTGTGCCAGGCCTGCTGTCTCTACCCTTGTTAACTATCTCTGCTCATAGCCTCTCCCACCTTTCCATGTCATCTAATGACTTTTCCTTCCAGAAATCTTCCCATGATTGACCAGAAGAAGCTGAGGCCTCCTCTGCCTCGACTCCTCTGGACCTGCAGCCACCCCTGGCTCATTCACTCCAGCCCACAGCCTATAGACTGTCTATGAAGGCAGCACGATGGTGTCATGACCACCAAGGCGGAAGCCAGGATACCTGCCTTCTGGCCCCAGCTAACTAGTTACTAACTAGTCATGTGATTTTTTTTTTTTTAATATTTATTTATTGGGCTTCCCTGGTGGCGCAGTGGCTGAGAGTCCGCCTGCCGATGCAGGGGACACGGGTTCGTGCCCCGGTCCGGGAAGATCCCACATGCTGCAGAGCGGCTGGGCCCGTGAGCCATGGCCGCTGAGCCTGTGCGTCCGGAGCCTGTGCTCCGCAACGGGAGAGGCCACAACAGTGAGAGGCCCGCGTACTAGAAAAAAAAAAAAAAAAATTATTTATTTGGCTGTGCTGGGTCTCACTTGCAGCACACGGGATCTTTGTTGCCGTGTGAGAGATCTTCTTTGCGGCATGAGGCATCTTTTAGTTACGGCATGCGGTATCTTTTAGTTGCAGCATACAGGCTCTTAGTTGTGCCGTGCCCGATCTATGTTCCCTGACTAGGGATCGAACCTGGCCCCCTGCAATGGGAGCGCAGAGTCTTAACCGCTGGACCACCAGGGAATTCCCTGGTCATGTGATCTTGAACAAGGTCTTTAATTTCTTTCTTTTTTTTTTTTTTTTAAGGTCTTTAATTTCTTTGGGCCTCAGTTTCCTTATGTATAAAATGAGAGGCTGGTAACAAAATACTCTCTGAGGTAAGGTGTCTATCTTTTTTTTTTTTTTTTTTTTTGGTTATAAGAATCTGAGAATTTCTGACTTGACTATTCCATGGCTTGTTCTTAGCTTGATTTCATGAACCAGTTATTTTATCTCTGGTTCCTGGTCTTTGGCTCTGAACACCTAGGACCACAGAAAAAGTGCCCCAGAAGCTCAGCTACCTAATCAAGATCCATGTGGTGGATGGTGCCAATGTAGGCGACTTACTCATGGTCCTGCCCCAACCTGTGATGTAGCAGGGGCTGTTGTTAGTCAGGATGGTTCCCTCCTTTGGCAGAACACCCAGCTGGACATAGCTGTTGAGGGTAACATTCTGGGCCAGGCGCAGCAGGGCGATGTCATAGCTGCGGGAGGAAAGGAGACCGCTCGCTTGCAGGACCAGGCCTTCCTTTAAGTCAGCATAGGGACAAGCCCTCCCTAAGCCTTGTGTGCCCATGGAATTGGAAACCAATGACTTCGAAGAAGGAGGGGACTGACTCTCCACGACTCAAATTTGAGGAACTACGCATTTGGATTGTAGGATATTCTACGTTTAACAGCAGCCCCTGCTGGTGAGGTCTCAGCATTGTCGCCTAGCTCTGGTCTGCAACCCAGGGGGGAGTGGAGCTCGCTTCTTTCAGTTGTGAATGGGGACTCTGGAAAGGAGCAGAGTGCTTTAATCTTCGTAGCAGAGAAGAGTTCTCAGAGGAGAAAGATGTCAAATGCTCTGCAGAAATATCCGAATTACTTGAACCCACGCTATAGAATTGGCTACCATCTTAACTACTTCCTTTCCAAAAGTTTACAGCTCAGTCTTACAGGAGTTTTCTCATTGTGAGATTCATTTTAAGAAATCTACTTTTGCTGATGGAGTCTATTCCATAAAATGAATAATAACTAACAATAAAAACAGGAACATTAAACTCTGCAGAGGAGATTCAGGGGATCCAATCACGCAAACCAGCGTAGATCAAACAAATCCCCAAAGATCTTCAAACATTCTCAAGTCCTCCAACATCTTAATTCTCAGAGTCCTCCTGGATGAATGGGAAGGAAGCCAAGACCCCATGGCTGGCCAGTCAGCCCTCCACCTCCCAGCCCCAGGTCAGCCCCGCCTTGCCCCTACCCTGCAGCCACATTATTGCTGTTCCAGTGGGGATGCACCTTGATCCTCTGCACGCTCACGTACTGCTCGGTGCCATCGTTCTGGCTCAGGTTGTGGTCTCCAACCACCACACGGAAGCTCATTTGTCTGGAGGGAGAGAGGGAAGCCCTGAGTGATCCTTCTTTTTCCCCCCTTAGAGAAAAGTTGGGAAGCCATCTTACATCTCATCTTTAGGACAGGAATCCATCTTATCTGGCCCAGGCAGTGGAAGGATGGAAAACCCTGGAAGATGAGGAAGTAACCAACCCTCTCATCCCCAATTTGGTAACCTGTGGAAGTGACAAAAACTACCATCAACTTCACGTTCCCAATTTACTAAGCTAAACATCAGAGGCTGAATATCTCATAACTTGGGAGAGGTGTGGTGAGCATAAATGAAATAATGGCTCTCAGCCCATAGAGGGATTTCGAGGGACATATAAACTTCTAGACCAGTAGCAGTAGTTCTTTTGTTTTTAAAATTTTTTTGGCCACACCACATGGCACGCGGGATCTTAGTAACCCCCCGACCAGGGATTGAACGCGTGCCCCCTGCATTGGAAGCATGGAGCCTTAACCACTGGAAGTCCTAGACCAGTAGTTCTTAAAGCATGGTCCCTGTACCAGCAGCATCAATATAACCTGGAAACTTGTTAGAAATGCAGATTATCAGGCCTCAACCTGGACCTTCCTATCAGAAACTCTACTGGGCTGGGCCCAGCAATCCGCACCCTGCAGGTGATTCTGATCCATGCTCAAATTTAAGAACCACTGCTCACGATAAACATGAAAAAATGGTTACCAGTCAGGCGTTGACTAGGCACTTAAATATTTACCTACCTAATTCTCACAATAATTCTACAAAGTAGGTAGAGATAAGGGAGGGAGAGCTTGGAGAGCTAAGTAAGCCATCCACGTTCACATAGCTAGAAGAAGCTGGGACAGGAGGTGAACCTGAGTTTGCCTGACATTATAGTTTGTACTTTCCATTATATCCTACTATCTCCCCGCAGGCCGCCCAACACCTCCTTAAAGTCTTGCCCTGAGCAGTCAAACATACATATTCCTCCAGAAGGACGAGACTCTTCCCCTCCCAGGGGCTCAGAAAAGCTGGTCTTTGTTTTTCTCACTTGTCCACACAGTGAGCAGCTGTCATCACCCAGTTCCGTCTGATGAGGGTCCCTCCACAGATGTGAAACCAGGAACCTCCAGACTGGTACTGGAGGGAAATCTAGGTGGGGAGAGAAGAAAAGAGGGATAGGTTGGTGATTCTTGAAAGGCATTGACCCCAGCCATGTGTTACCTCCTTAAACTCCTGCCATACCTCAAAACATCCTCCAACTTTCTGGGCTAGAGATGGCGAATTGTTTTCATTTGACCTTTTGCTATTGGGGCTACCTGGAGTAGTGGTGAGAAGGGGCGTGTAGATGCCCCTGGGACCAGCAGAAAAGAGTGTTCCGTCGTTTGGTGATGTTTGCTGTGTACATGGAAGGGGGAGTAAAGACATACACACACAGTGCATTCAGCATCGTTACCCTATATTATTGCAAAGGGCCAGGAACCCAGGTCCTTCTACCTCCATTCCCTCTTGGGAAGGAAATGTAGCCATGGAATTGCTCCATCACCTAAGCCACAAACTTAGGTCCCCAGAACTCCCCTCCGAAGTTTTGAAGATACACCCTGTCCCCTCACCCCAGCAGATACTTAGAAACACCACCGGAGTATTCATTTTTATCAGCTCATGCCTCCTCCTTCATTGCCTCATATCACACAATAGCTCTACCCCTGAAAATTGGGGCACAAACTTCTGTAAATTGAATTTAATTCCAATCGCAGTGATTTCTCTCAAAGTATGGCTATTCACCAGTGAATTTGCCACTTTTACACTTTTAGAATTGCTTAAATCACAGCCTAGCTGCCCTATTTTGAAAGTGGAAACTCTTTAAATAGCCAAATGAGCAACGTGCTCCATTCGGGGGCAGAGGTGTGTTTGCAGGTGTGACACGAATTGCGTGGAGTGGTGTGTGTGTGTGTGTGTGTGTGTGTGTATGTGTGAAGGTGTGTAGAGTCTGAGGTGTGGGTCTGGCACACAGTCTTGCTAGTGTGGCACAAGAGGTATTGCTGGGAGTGTAAATGTGGTTTGTGTTTGGGTATATGCCTGGGAGAGTGAGTGTGGTTGGTGTTTAAATCCTTTCCTCCAAGCCTTTTGCACTTAGAAAAAAATTCCTAAGCCTCGTCCCATTCATCTTTTAAAGCTAGAATCCAGGCGGTTGGAGAGCTTCCTGTTGATAAGGATATACACAAACATACATAATATTGCATATCAGGACACGGGCAACTCTTATTTCGTTGGCAGTCTGGGGCTGTGAAAGAACACCCACCTGAGAGGGCCAAGAATGCCTCTGGGCCTCAGTCCCTCCAACTACGCGGGCGTTGGTTTCTGGAAAGTCCTGGGCACTATGTCCTTTGTGGGGCAGAAGAAAAGTGAGTGATGACTAAGCATGGGGTCAGCTCAGGGCGGGAGGGCGGGTGGCAGTTGTGCTTTGTCTGCAAACTCACAGTTCCTCCCTAGCAAATGAGGGGCCCGGCTGTGAGTTCTCTGAGCCCCTTTTGAAAGCAGATAAGTCTAAGTGCCTTCTGCTTTTCTGCTTCCCCTACGTGTCCCCAGAACTTTGGCATGTTACAAGGACCCATCTCACATTGCCGTGCCAGGCCCCAGAGGTTCCCCATGGTCTCAGCCTTGCTTAGGGTCACCCCTTGGCCTGAGGTGACTCCCCGCTCCCTACCCCCCCCCCCCGACCCCCCCCTCCCCCTCCCACACACAGCGCTTTGGCGGGATTCTCCAGGGGGCAGGGACAGCAGTGCACATGCCACCAGATGCCCGCTGAGGATGTCTTCCTGTCAGTGGGGTTGGTGGGGAAGCCCAGGGCTCTGGAAGAGGCTTCTCTCTGCTTCATGGCTCAGGGGCCTTTCAAGCAGAGGCCCCCGACCTTTTCTATCATGGGCTCCAGGAGAATAAAGTTTTCGCTAGACTCACAGGCAGGGTCTCCTTCCCATCCTGGGATAGAGAGCAGACCTGGGCTTAAGGAAAGCTTTCCAACCCTCCTGCTCAATCTCCCTCCTACAGAACTCCAGCCAGATGACCCACTTACCATGAAGGACCAGCGTGGTGAACACCAGCAAGCGCAGCATGTTGCTAGCAAGTAGACCACTGCCCCCTTGCCACGAACCAAGCCCTCTTTAATCTCCGCTTATCAGCAGCTTTGCTGACCTTCCTGTCAACTGGCAGGGCTGGTTGGAAGGCAGGGAAAATCACAGGTGATAATGGAAACACAAATGAAAAGGTTTCTTTTTAAGTAAAAGAATTTGTCTATGAACAAAGACAGAACAAGGTCAGGGCTGAATTAATAATCTCTTTCAGCTGAAAAGCATCCAACTAAGTCTTTTTCAGAAATAAGATGGAACAGCACAGTGAGATCAGCTCGGTGCTTTGTGACCGCCTGGAGGGGTGGGATAGGGAGGGTGGGAGGGAGACACGCAAGAGAGAAGAGATATGCGAACATATGTATATGTATAACTGATTCACTTTGTTATACAGCAGAAACTAACACACCATTGTAAAGCAATTATACTCCAATAAAGATGTTAAAAAATATATTAAAAAAAAGAAATTAGATGGAGAGCCAGGACTGGCATTTCCCTTGGGATGCTCCACTTGCTCGTAGCCTGCCACCGTCTCACTGCCCTCGGGGGCACTGTCAGTGCAGAGACCTACCCTGTGCACCAGGGGCTGGAGGCATGGGGGGCTGGAGGAGAGAAGTGTGCAAGGAGAGCAAGAAGAAAGAAGAGACAGCAAAGAGGGAAATGGCACGTGCCCCCAGGACGCAGACAGTGGTGTAGATGCAAGGAGACAAAAGCAGAGTAGCTGCAGTGGAGAGAATTCTGATGGAAGAGGGTACTAGTGAAACTGTGCACCACGGGTTGGGACTTGAACCTACGCGGCTGGGCCTCGAACCCGGCCAAAACCCACAGTCTGCCAACTGAGATCACACACCTGGTTTCAGGACTTAATGAAGCTCAGGTTCTTGATGTCTTATTGCAGAAAGGATTCAGTGAGAGATAAAGTGATAGGTAAGAAGTGGATTTATTTAGAGAGAAACACACTCCACAGACAGAGCGTGGGCCTTCTCAGAAGGCGAGAAAGGCCCCAGAGTATGGGGTTGTCAGTTTTTATAGGAGTGGGTAATTTCATAGGCTAATGAGTAGGAGGAGTATTCCAACTATTTAGGAAGGGGCGGGCATTTCCAGGAATTGGGCCACCGCCCACTTTTTGATCCTTAGGGTTGGTCTTGGAACTGTCATGGCACCTGTGGGTGTGTCATTTAGCTTGATGTGTTACAATGAACGTATCCTGAGGCTCAAGGTCTAGTGGAGGTCGACTTGTCTGCCGTCTTGGACCCATTTGGTTCTAATAAGTTTATGTCGTGTCCTCTGGGCTATGTCATTCTTTCAAAGGTTGTGCTCTGCCCTCTTCCCTCCTGCTTCACTAGGAAACAGGTTTGGGGAGACTCATCTGGAGAGCAGATAAAAGAGAGCTCCCAGAGAAGGAGAGCGTCGGTGAGAAGAGGGAGCCCTCAGGATAGGGAGCTAGTCTGCGTGCTATGAGGGTAGAGAGCAGGGCAGGAGTGTCCTGCAGGAGATGAGAAGCTCTGGCCATCAGAGTCAGGAGAGGGGGACGGAGGGAGGTGCCGCGGGCCTTGCGGTGGGTAGAGAACTTTGGGTTGGGAGGTCCCAGAGCA
This sequence comes from Monodon monoceros, assembly GCF_005190385.1. Lineage (NCBI taxonomy): Eukaryota > Metazoa > Chordata > Mammalia > Artiodactyla > Monodontidae > Monodon > Monodon monoceros. Next base: position 39,312,819 of record NW_021703783.1, read on the forward strand.
AGGACTGTGGGTGGAGCTGCGACTTAGGCTGAGAGAAGCCAGAAGCCCACGGGGAGGCAGGCAGGAAAGTATGTCAGTTCACCTGGGGGCTTTTGTTGCCTAGACACTCCAGAATTCAAGTTTCAAGCCTGCAGGTGTGGGAGAGGCCTGGAAAAGGCTGAGGAAGGAGTTCTGTACAGACGGTCACCTTTTCAGGTCCTTGAGCTGCGGGGGGTGGGGTGAGGGGGGTGGGGAGGGTGATGGGTGGGAATTGCACTAAGGGTTCCCTCTCCAGCCCCACCCCCAACATTCTAACCCAAAGGAGACCCCGGGGGGGGGGGGGGGGGGAGTTGAGCCGGCTGGGGAATCCGGGCCTCCTTTGTCATTCTCCACCCGCCCCCCCCACCCCCACCCCCCGTGGCCTCCTCTGGAAAATAGGGAGACAGCTCTAGCCCCCAGGATCAGGGGTCCAAGGGGAGGCTCAAGGGCCTCTTAAAGGTTACCCCTCCACATCACAGACTCCAAAGTGAGCCCTTGAGCGCAGGGTCAATATCACATCCATCGCTGCACCCTTGGCGAAGCCTTATCTGTATTTGCTTAAAAACCAAACGTTTAGGATTGCACTTAATGCTCCCAAGCCATTGAGTAATCTACACACCCAGCCTCATCTCCCACGCTGGTCAGACTCTTTTCCTCCTCTTAGGGTGAGGTGTAGAGGAGGGCTTTGGCTTTCTTTCTGAGGCACTGCGTATTTTCCAAGAGGAATGTATCCTTTTGAAATAAACACGGGCACAAAAATAAATGTACAACGATGTGGGTTCTAGTGTAGTCTGTCACCAAACTTTGTGTAGTTTGTCATAAAGTTTGTTGCAAAATTGGGAAAAACCCAAGTATTCATCAATAGGGGAAGGTTAGAGAAATTGGGTTTAATCATATTAAGGAATACTACCCAGCTTTAAAAAAAAAATTTATTTATTTGGTTTTAATTTTGGTTGCATTGGGTCTTCGTTGCTGTGTGTGGGCTTTCTCTAGTTGCGGTGAGCGGGGTCTACTCTTCGTTGCAGTACGCGGGCTTCTCATTGCGGTGGCTTCTCTTGTTGTGGAGCATGGGCTCTAGGAGCACGGCCTTCCGTAGTTGTGGCTCGCGGGCTCTAGAGCGCAGGCTCAGTAGTTGTGGCGCACAGGCTTTGTTGCTGTGCGGCATGTGGGATCTCCCCGGACCAGGGATTGAACCACCAGGGTTTCACCACCAAGGAATCCCAATACTATCCAGCTTTTAAAAAGAATGAGTTAGACTTAAATGACCTGACATGAAAAGATGTCCTTGGTATATTAAATGAAGACATCAAGTTTCAAACAATATGGTACTCTGTGTGTGTCTTTATATATTATGTATATTCATAGAAAAAGGGTATAGAAGGTTTATACCTGGAAATTATTACTTTTCTAGAAGTTATTACTTCTAGAGAATGAATCAATGGGTATGGCAGTGTCGTGAGGATCAATTTCACTTTTTCGTTTTTCGTAATTTTTCGGCCATATCGCATGGCTTGCAGGATCTCAGCTCCCCGACCAGGGATCTAACCCGTGTCCCCTGCACTGGAGGTGAGGAGTCTTAACCGCTGGACTGCCAGGGAAGTCCCTTATTTTTGTAATTAAAAATAAGAATATAGGGCTTCCCTGGTGGCGCAGTGGTTGAGAGTCCGCCTGCCGATGCAGGGGAAGCGGGTTCGTGCCCCGGTCCGAGAAGATCCCACATGCCGTGGAGCCATGGCCGCTGAGCCTGCGCGTCCGGAGCCTGTGCTCTGCAGCGGGAGAGGCCACAACAGTGAGAGGCCCACGTACCGCAAAAAAAAAAAAAAAAAAAAGAATATATTCTGGGACATTTATCTATTTTTGGCAATGGCGCCAATACTCTTCAAGTGGGAAATAGATCCCCAGAGGAGATGAGCCACGCAGTGCTAAGGGGAGAGAGGTTCCTGGAGCCAGGAGATAGTAACACAGGGCTAGTTATCATCAAGATTTTAAACAAGACTTGGGCGTCCCTGGTGGCGCAGTGGTTAAAAATCCACCTGCCGATGCAGGGGACACGGGTTCGAGCCCTGGTCTGGGAAGATCCCACATGCTGCCGAGCCACTAAGCCTGTGAGTCACAACTACTGAGCCCGTGAATCACAACCCCTGAAGCCTGCACGCCTAGAGCCCGTGCTCTGCAACGAGAAGCCACTGCAACGAGAAGCCCGCGCACCACAACGAAGAGTAGCCCCCGCTCTCCGCAACTAGAGAAAGTCTGCGCGCAGCAACGAAGACCCGACGCAACCAAAAATAAATAAATAAATAAAAAAGATTTAAAGCAGGACTTAAGGTTTTAGGTTAGCCTGAGAATGGTCAGAGGGGTGGATTTTAATAGTGCAGATGTGGGGTTAGGGCAAGGCTATCCTCGGCTAAGGGGAGGCCAAGAAGCTGGTTTCTTGAGTCCTCCCACCTCCCTGTTCGTGCCCTCTCCCTCTTCTTGAGCACCTCTCTTCCCTAGTCCTCCCTTCAGCCCCAAACCTGCTGCATCTCTCAGTCCCCGTGGGTTACCCTTAGCTGACCGCCCTTGCGAGATGCTCTGCTGCTGTGTGGTTGGGGTGAGGAAACTGAGCACCACAGCAGGGCTCCTCAGTTGGGCATGCAACGTGAGATTGGGCTGGAGAGCTCTTGAGTGATGCTATAGAGAGTATGAGCGATATTAGGATACATAGCAAACAAACAGTGCCTGGTAAATGTTTGGATGTTGAATGCAACCAAGAGTAGGGCTAAGATTGGAGTTAAGGACTAAGGCTCCCTAGGATTTACTGGACTTATTAGCATGGCATTCAAAGTCTTTTCAGTTGGGCCCCAAGCCACTGTTCTACAGGGCCGACTAACCCAGTAAGCACAGCAGGTACAGTGCCTGAGGCCCACAATACTTTTTTTTTTTTTTTTTTTTTTGCGGTACACGGGCCTCTCACTGTTGTGGCCTCACCCATTGCGGAGCACAGGCTCCGGACGCGCAGGCTCAGCGGCCATGGCTCACGGGCCCAGCTGCTCTGCGGCATGTGGGATCTTCCCGGACCGGGGCACGAACCCGTGTCCCCCCTGCATCGGTAGGTGGACTCTCAACCACTGCGCCACCAGGGAAGCTCCCACAATACTTTTTAGGCCCACAAAAATGTTTCAGTTTCTTTTAAAATCAGAATACAATCATCCTGGATTATATTCGTTGTTATATCAATGCAGTTGTAAAACATACTCTTTACCACTTTTTTAATGAAGGCACAAGTGCCTAGGGCTCATGAAAGCCATAGTGTGGTCCTGACCTTCTAGCTTCTACATTCACTGCGCCCCCACCCTTCAGTCCTCCTGGTTCCCTGCCACTTGTACTGTTGTCCCTCTGCGACTTTTCTCACACTTGAGACCTTTGCTTACTGAGCTCTTCCTACCTGAGGATCCATCCTTTGAGGTCTAAGGTCAAATGTCACCAACTTTGTGAGGCTTCCCTAAATGGAAGGAATTGTTCTAAGTCATGTAGCACATCTCTGAACATCTCCAGGCTTGGCATGACTTGCTTACCTCTCTGTTTTCCCAGCTGAAGTATGAGTTCCATGGGGGAAGAGCCTTATTATCTCCTCATGTCTACATGTGTCTACATCTGGGGGGCCAGAGGATATTTGGAGACGAGACAGTGGCTGTGACAGAACTTTTCAGATGTGTGTGATTCTTCACAGCTTGAATCAACTGATCCTCCAAACAGATCAGCTAAGGGGCATAGCAGGGGAGGAGGAACCCAGTGC
>NW_021703783.1:39316621-39391581 GCF_005190385.1 Monodon monoceros
CAAACAGATCAGCTAAGGGGCATAGCAGGGGAGGAGGAACCCAGTGCAAACTTCCTTTACCAATGCCATAAAACCTTTATTTCCAGTGGGATCTCATGTGCAATTCTCTTCTCTTTCTGGGAAAGAACTTTTCCCTTTCCCCACTCCAGGACACGTCCTGGCCACTCTCTCCTCTCCCTTTGGCTGGGCTACTCCATGGGACCTAGGAGACTTCCTGCGGTGGGGAGTTGCGTGGGAAGCAGAGGCAGCTGTGGTCCCACGGCACCCTCATGTGGTGCTGTCCAAGAAGACAGCCTGCTACTAGGAAGCCCTCCAAGAAGGAATGAGTCCTCTGGGCAGCTGGGCTCTCTACTTCAGGCAAAGCAGCCATGCGTGGTGGGGTCCAACTTGCTTGAGGAAGAGCTGACACGCACGGCAGGTCTGCTCTGTGCGGGGAGTTCACGCGAGAACCGCAGACGAGGCGTCACGCAGTCGTGCTCCACACTACCTGCTGTCCCGGCTTCTTCAGACTTCCCAGGGCTCTTGTTAGCCTTATCTGGGTCCTAGCCTCAGGGCTGCCGATACATGGTTGTGTGGCCTGGGGCAAATAACTTCACTTATCTGGCCTTGGTTTCATAATATGAAAATGATAGGGCTGGACTAAAACGATGATTTTCAAATTGTGCTTGCAGACTTTCAGAAAAGTTCAGGGGCTGGTGGGCAATGCCCTCACCCACCCTCATTTTCATCCGTGGCTATTTTGCTTCTGAACGACATTATACATGGAGCACTGAAAAAAGGTTCTGGGACTTAAACCTGAGAATCACTGGCTCCACAAGTTTTCTTTCAAAACCGAACATCTCGGGATTCCTAAATATGGTCTCCCTCACAGCTACCTGGCTGCACTGCTCTAGGCTTTATGGAGACGAGCCAGCCAGAAATGATCAGACTGGAGGGAAGAGAGAATGGGGAGCTGATGGCTAGTTGCCTAGTGTTCTTGTGGTGTGGTGGGAGGAGCCCAGGTTCAGGATACAGACCAGCTCCTTTATTTCTCTCTGCCTCAGCGTTCTTGTCTATAAAATGGGCACGGTGGTTCCTGTCTTTTTCACGGGACTATCGTGCAGATGAAATAAGATAAAGGATTCCTGTCAAGAAGCTTCAGGTAATGTTAGCAAGGGAGACTCTTAGACCTCTAATCCCTCTGGTAGAATATACTGTTTCACTGGATTCTGTGGGTGTTCTAGATGATCAGGGATTCAGGACGTGGCTGCAGAGGTACTTTTCTTGAAATCAGCATTGCTGCCCTGGGCTCTAGCCCAGCTGCCTCCTCTGCTTTGCAAGTCTGTTTCTAGGGCAGAAGGAGAACTCTAGGTAACGTATTATGTGTTCTAACTGTCTCTTCCACCAACATGGAGGAAAGAAAATGGGCCCAATGTTGTTGCAAGGAGTAGGAAGGTCCTGCCTTGATTTGCATCGAGTTTGAAATCCATCTTTAAGGCCGACAGGGAACTGATGATCAGGTTCTCAAACATCAGGTTCCCCCAAATCCTGTTTCCTAAGAGGCTTGTGGGATCTCCCACAGGGGGGTGATCCAGGGCCTAGATGAACAGCCAGTGCTGGTAGGGATCACTGGGATTGCAGGTGGCCATGGCTGGCTTTTTGTCCTTGGATGTCAGGCAGGTACCAGATCCTGAGTTCCTGATGAGTTGATCCTAAAAAGATGACACGGCAAACGGTCAGCCTGGGCCTCAGACCTCTGACAGTGCTACTAGGGGGCAATGAAATAGGGGTCAGTAGACAAAAGGCAAAGGAAACCCAATGAGGCACAGAGAGGGCACTTCCAAATTCCTTTCCTTGGATGCCAGATACTCTGACGGGATGCATGCCTGAATTTCCACCTGTGCGTGGTACCAATTCTCCACCCCCAGCTTTAGCATGAATGGCTGAAACAGAGGAAGGCAGGACCATGGGCTAACTGAAAACGGCTTTCAGGACCACCCCCCACTCCAGATGGCCAGTCTCGAAGACCTGGGCCACTGCTGCCCACCCGCACCTTCTGCCTTTGATCATGTTCAGACTCCTCCCTTCCCTGTAGCTCCAAGGTTAGGCTCCTCTTTCCCTAAGCCAAGGACTGAGGACTGGGGCGGAGTGGGGTGTGGAGGCTCACTGGGGGCTGCTGGTTTGGGCCCAATCCTGTAGAAGTTACATCATTTATCCCGAGGCAGTGTGGTGGAATGGGAAGAACCCATGCTTTCGAGTCAGATTTATCTAGATCAGAACCCCAGGCCTACCATTTACTAGTGAAGGGTCTTGGGCCAGTCACAAACTTGCTGAGCTTCGGCTGGCCCATCTCTAGTGATGGGGACACCACCTACTTGGAAGATTAACCAAACCAATGTATGTGAGTGCTCAGCCTTGTGCCCGGCACACAGAGGCCAGGCAGGAACCACAAGTGACCCTTCAACTTCATCTACTTGTGTTCAGCCTAAAAATACGTCAGCTATGACAGAGCTGGTCCTGGACCGTAACCCCGACCCCATCTTTTTTTTTTTTTTTTTCCGACCCCATCGTCATATCAAGCAGAACCAGCCATCACCAAACCTTACTTAAGCCCTGAGAACCCTGCCTGTGACCAAGCGCACATTCTCCATACTTTCTATTGTACATTGTCCGGATCCACCCCGTAGTATCTCAGGCAGAAGATGCAGGAGGAAGGGAGGGGGCAGTTGTGGTCTCAGGCTCTTGATTCTGAGCTTTCTGGGCCGCTGACTCACCTGGGTGAATTTCCATTCCTCACCCTCGGGCACCTGGCTATTCTTGCCAGTGAAGTGGCAGCCCCTAAGGCCCAGAGTGTCAGCACCGGCATAGAGACACAGCTGCTTTGCAATGTTGTGGCGAAGGTCCCTCTGGGTTGTGTATTCAAAGTACTAGAACACAAGATAAGAGGAGGTTCTGAGAGGCAGGCAGAGAGTTTGCCCACCACCTTCCAAAGCCAACTGCCCTGAGATGCCAACCACAGACGGCCTCCTGGGGAGGAAAGTGAGTAGGTGCCAAGACTTTAGGAATTCATGTGCCACCGCATCTGGGTGATACTGGAATGACAGATAATAGTTACTAAATGTTTTTTCTTTAGTTAAAAACTTAGGGACTTCCCTGGCGGTCCAGTGGTCAGGACTCCACGCTCCCACTGCAGGGGGCACGGGTTCTATCCCTGGTCGGGGAACTAAGATCCCACATGCTGTAAGCCATGACCAAAAAAAAAGGTAAAAAAAAAAAAAATTAGCCTCATTTAAAGCATTATTGGTAAAATCATGTGCTAGTTCTTTTTTGCTAATAGATTACTATTGAAAATATGTTCATCAGTGTGCCACCTAAAATCACCACGCGGGCCAGCAGTACAGGAAATTGCTCCAGTGACTTTGTCTTCATTTGAACATCCTGTTGGCATCTGGTCAGTGGCCCATGCCACTCCTTTCCTTGTTTCAGCTGTTTTTTTTTTTGTTTTTTTTTTTTGTGGTACGCGGGCCTCCCACTGCCGCGGCCTCTCCCACTGCGGAGCACAGGCTCCGGACGCGCAGGCTCAGCGGCCATGGCTCACGGGCCCAGCCGTTCCGCGGCATGTGGGATCTTCCCAGACCGGGGCACGAACCCGTGTCCCCTGCATCGGCAGGCGGACTCTCAACCACTGCGCCACCAGGGAAGCCCTCAGCTCTGGTTCAAGTGCCTCTTACTTACCAAATGCTGGGCATTCAGGGTAGATTGAGGGGCTGGGTCCAGGGAGGTTATTAGTTATTCCTCAGGGAAGAGCTGGGCATTGTAGGGCATGGGGGAAATTCCCAGGATGCCAGGTAGCTGTGAGATGTCAGTAGGTGGTTGTTTTGGGGTCACTGATGGGTGCTAGGATCATAGTGGTACCTTCTGGGTAGGGAAGGCATTGAAGGTGGAAGTTGAGTGTAGCCGAGGGGCTCAAAAATTTTCCAGTCACCCTAAAACATCACTCAGCAGCTGGCATCCTCCAGGAAGCCTCCTCTGATGAACAATCCTTCCCTGCCGGGGTGGGGAGTGTGGGAAAAAAAAAAACCAAACCAAAAACCAATCCTCCCCCCCAGCCCCTCTCTAGCAGCCAGCACTGCTGCCCACTCCTCTCTGGATGCCCCTGGTCCACACTTAAGACCTTGTCTGTCGGTATCATGCATTCCCCCTCAGACTGGGGGCAGGGCTGGTATCTCCCCCTCTCTCTGGATCTCCCCTACCCTAGTCCTCAGGAAAGGACGATTATGAGCGGAGGAAGGGGGCCTGTGAAGAGAGAAGATGCCCCAGAGACAGGCTCGCCTCGGGCTGGGCTTTGTACCTGGTTGCCGCCAAGGCCATGGCAGGTGTACATGATGAGAGGCTTTCCTCCATTGTTATTCTCTCCCACATCGAGGCAATGATCCATGCCGAGGTTCTTGAGCTGCAGAATGTGGAGCAGAGAGGGGAACCAGGGGAGCACAGTTAGGAATTTTTCGGTTAGTGGTGTGGGATCCACCTGGAATAAATGTGCACGGCTGGATTTTTCCTCTGTGACTTTCCTCCTCGGCTCATTAAGGCAGACGCCTGAAGTGAATAGTAAAGTGAGGTGCAGAGCCCAGGGGTTGGGCAAGGTCAGGGTGGGCAACCTGCCAGGTCCCTGGGAGAAGCCCTCGGCATATGGGAATGTCCTTAAGAGCAGTGGTTCTCAAAGTGTGATCCCCAGACCGTCAGCATCACCTGAAGGCTTGTTAGAAACGCAAATTTTCAGGCCCCAACCCAGTCCTCCTGAATTAACAGCCTGCGTCTTAACAGACCTTCCTGGTGATTCTGAGGCCTGTGAGTATTTGAGAACCGCTGTTTAGGGGTTGTTTCCTCCTTCTAAGGTTTTTAGCTAGCTCTAGAAGCCCAGGGTGGCCTCTCGGTCCTCTTCCCGGATAAGGGAGCGTGGAGAGTAAAAATCAGTTGTTTGTCATCCAGCTGCGGGGTCAGTGGTCCTGAACTTTTCTCCCGGGGGTTCTGTGATGTTGGGTGGGCACATTGGTTCTCAAGACTCACAGCTCCATAGAAGGTGGGCTTCAGGTCAGGAACAAACATCTCTGGGTAGATGTTGTGCAGGAACCAAGAAAAGTTGCGACAGTTCAGTCGTTCCCTCAGCTGCAGTCGCTCCGAAATGTCCCCAAAGGATTTCTGTCAACCGAGCCAGCCCCCTCAGGGTCAGTTCCACCAGCCTTGACCTTCTTGTCTGGGTGGAAGCAGCCCAGAGTTCCTGGGACTACTTTCTCCCAGAGTGGGTCTCCTGTTCATTCCTGCTTAGGACCAGTTGGGCCCCACATCTGATCCCGACCCCCCTGCCTCGGCTTTGGGACCTGCACCCATACCACCACCCCCATCTCCTGTGAACTCCCATTTTTCTCCCAGTCCTCAATTCCTAGTTTCTCAGAGTAAAGCCATTCTTCCCATAAGAGGTTCTTCCTCCAAATCTTTTCTCCCTCTCCTCCTAAAAGATACTGGGGCTCTCCAGGCAGGGACAACAAAGCCTCCTCTCCTCATGCTCTAGCCTCCAAAGTAGAGCCTGGACTCTAGCTCCCAAGGTCTGAGGGGTAAAGGCACCAGGTGGTGGAGATGGGTGGGTCTCTGTCGTCATTAAGCTCTTGACCAGGGGCTGGGATTCTGCCCTTCTATTCATCTAAACACCTCCTGAGCAGCCTCCCCCTCACCTCTCGGGCCATCTTTGCTGCCTGCAGATTCCTCCTGTAGAAAATCTCCTTGTAGCTATCCATCCAGACCTCAGCCAGGCGCACTTGGTTGCGAGCAATGACACTGATGCCCTTGGGGAAGGTGTGAGGGCTCTTGGTACGGAACACGTGGCCAACCACAGAGCAGGGGATGATCTCCAGTTGGCCCCCGCACTGCCACACCTGCCGTAAGAGGATATGGGATGGGGTTTTCAGGGGGTGGGTGGGAAAACCTCCCCCCGCAAGCAGCTCTGTTCCATTCCCAGGGTGCCAGACCCCAGGTCCACGGACTCAGGGAAATGCTGCGCTGCGCCCTCTCGCTGGAAAAAAAGACACTGACCAGGCTTCTTCCCAGGCCATAACTACACAATCTCTGGCTCTCTGATGTTGGTTCACTCTGATTAAAGCAAACAGGAATTTGCAGGGTCCTGAGGGTTACCAGGGCCCACTTTGGAGAAAAGCCAGTTGGCGAATTTTATGTACATCTACTACTGTGAGCTCTGGCCACCTGGCTTTTTTTTTTTTTTTTTTTTTGCAGTACGCGGGCCTCTCACTGTTGTGGCCTCTCCCGTTGTGGAGCACAGGCTCCAGACGCGCAGGCTCAGTGGCCATGGCTCACGGGCCCAGCTGCTCCGCGGCATGTGGGAGCTTCCCGGACTGAGGCACGAACCCGCGTCCCCTGCATCAGCAGGCGGACTCTCAACCACTGCACCACCAGGGAAGCCCCCCCTGGCTTTTTGACCTGGAAATGTGATTTTATCAGCTCACGCAGGTGTTACTGGAAACTCAAGCTCCTCCAAATCGAGATCAACTTGTGACCTAATCGAAGCATCAAATCATTAATTAACAGCTACCATCAGGTGGCTTGTGATCACCTGGACCTTTAGCACACTAGCTTCCTTGCAGAGAGACTGAACAGAGGTCAGAGGCTCATGGACGAGCCTAGGATCAGAACCATGGGAGTTATGGTGACTGAGCTGGTGACCCTCCTCTGTCAGAGCGCTGGTTTACGACATCCCTTCCACCTGTGTCTTCTCCTTTTTTCAGGTTTTTAGATTGGGAGGTATGTTGTGATTCATTTTAGTATAGCAGCAACAGAAACACATAATCATAGCCATAGTAACAGCAGGTATCAATGATGTGCTTGTATGTGCCAAGCACTGTGAGAGGTGACTTCATAAACAAGCTGATTCGCTTGTTAATTACTCTCCACTGGATGGGGATCTGTGTAGATTTCATGGAGAGGCAAGCCCTTCTTCCAACCTCATCCTGATTTTCCTTATTCCTGAAATCCCTCAGTTCTGGGGCCCACCAGAATTTGGCCATCATCTTCTCCTACGGTTATGAAGGGCTTGCTGAACAGAGGGGGAGGGAAACTCCTAAGGCTACCACGGCATGAGGTCTCTGACCTGGAAAGCAGAGCCTGATTTTTCCAGAAAAAGGATAGTGACTGCTTACTGACCTGTTCCACCTTCACCCTAACCCTTTTCCAACAGACATCATGAAAGATGTCACCAGTCCCCAGATGTCTGGTTCCTATTACCTCTATTACCCCTTCCCTCTGAGGAGTTCTGCCCAGTAATTTGTTCTCAAGTTGTCCAATCCGACCCCCAAGCCCCTACTGCCGTGGACAGGGAGGGGCAGAGGGAAGATGGAGCCATGACGGGAAACAGCCACCCTTCCAAGTTCAGCTGAAGAACTGATATCCCTGGCACTGCCTAAGAGACAGGTTCTCAGGCCGTCCCCTGGGGCGTTGTGGTTCCCCCGCGAAGCCCTCTTCACTCTCACCCGGAAGGACATTTCCACGTTCTCCCCTCCCCAGATCTCCATCTGATTATCATAGGTACCGATGTGCTCAAAGTAGGACTTGGAGATGGAGAAGAGGCCACCAGCAAACGTCGGGGATCTGGAGAGACAGAGGGAGAAGCATGTGCATCTTCTGGGGGGAAGAGGGGCCAGAACCTGGCGTGGAAAGCTGTGAACTCACCGATGACGCCTCCTAAACTCCCTCCCTCCTCCTCTCCTCTCACCTGGGATATGCAGCCCCTCTTCCACTAGCTTATGCACTTAGCAAATGTTTATTGAGCTTTTATTATGTTCTCTTCACCTTCTAAGATCAGGTTGAGGAGAGATGTAATTATCATTACTCTCTTCTAAAAGGCATTCATTCACTCATTCATTCAACCAAGGATGTGTTACACACGGGCTTCCAGGGCCTGTGCTACGTGTTAGTCGTACAGAGTAGACAGATCTTGTCCTCTTGAGAGCTCAGTGTAGTAGCTGAGGGAAAAGCCACAATCGTTTGCTTTTTGGCAGCAAAGTTCCTAAAGCACAGTAGATACTCGGTTATCAGAAGCTATGTGAAACTGTTTTTGGACATCGGTGCTCCCAGAAACAGAGTAGGAAGCGAGGTGAAATTAAGCTCAACTTGAACTACAGGGAGCATTTGGGGGCTACAACAAGATTCTGGCTTTCAGACAAAGGCAGGGAGGCACAGACCCATGTTTAGATTAATTGACAAAAACATCTAGAACTTAGATACCACGTTGCTCATGAGAGGGGCTGGGCTAAGGGCTGAAGGCGGGGGTGGCAGACAGGGCAGGAGTGCACAGAGATCATCAGCTGTTGGCCTCTGTGCCACGCCAGGCTGGCTTGGATGGGGCTTTGCTGCCCTCAGTGGGTGGCTCCATGTGGCACAACCATGCAGAAACCTTCTCTGTCAGCCCAGAACCGGTCAAGGTGCTTCACACACAGCAGGGGCTCAATCAGTGTGCACTGGACTGACTGGTCAAGGCTATTACCCAGGGCCTTGGCGTTACCCTATGGCTGTTGTTGTCACCCTGAAGTTGGCTCCTGCAGCCACTTTCTGGAAGGAATTTCGGTTGGGAAACCCTCAAGCTCAGGCAAGCTTTCTGTCACTGGTTGTGGCCTCTCCCAGGGGTTCTAAGCCAGCCCAAGTAAGGCCAGGAAAGCCTCAGAGTCCTGAGATCCTAGATGAGCATTCTGGAACTAACCTGCTGCTTCCTTTTTTAAAAAATAATTTTATTTATTTATTTGTTTTTGGCTGCATTGGGTCTTCGTTGCTGTGTGCAGGCTTTCTCTAGTTGTGACGAGCGGGGGCTACTCTTCGTGGCAGTGCATGGGGCTTCTCATTGCGGTGGCTTCTTTTGTTTCAGAGCACGGGCTCTAGGTGCATGGGCTTCAGCAGTTGTGGCACAGGGGCTCAGTAGTTGTGGCTCGCGGGCTCTAGAGCACAGGCTCAGTAGTCGTGGCGCACAGGCTTAGTTGCTCCGCTGCATGTGGGATCTTCCTGGACCAGGGATCGAACCCGTGTCCCCTGCATTGGCAGGTGGATTCTTAACCACTGCGCCACCGGGGAAGTCCCTAACCTGCTACTTCTTCAGGGTTTCCCCGACCTGGGTCTGTCTCTTGGCTTTGAGAGGTCCCTCTGACCGAGAGGTCCCTCTGACCAAGAAGCCACTGACAAATTATCTCTGAGGATAAACTCTACACGGGGAACTTCGCTGCAGACCCATAACCAACAGGCAACCTCTGGAAACACTCTGCATTTCCTGGCCTGCTTCTTAGGGTCCCCTCACCTCTCCTCCTGGCCTCCGGTTGACTTTGGGAATGGAGGAAGGGAGGGTGCTGCCTGCAGGCCTCCTGGTGGGTACTATGCAAGTGCCTCAGGCAAGCCCTGCACACCACCAGGGCATTTGGACCAGGGAGCAAATTAATTCCTCAAACACTGGAGCTTTGTCTTCCAGTTGTATGGTCCTCGGACATCAGAGCGGGGGACGTCAGTGATGGGTGGGGGCCAGGTGCCCTGTCCCTGACTGTGCCACTGTGTGCCTGGCCCCCAGCTTGGGGGAAGGGGGTTTTGTTGATGTACATCTCAAACAAAAGACATCTATGAATCAAGCAAAGGGTCTATAGGGAGTTCTAATTTCTTTTCTCTCTCCTGCTTTCTCCTTTCCCCTCTGCTCCTTCTAAAGGACACAGAGCGGCTGGCTGTGTTCAGGACCACGGGATTCCTTCCCGTGGTCCACCCGAGCCCTCCCTACTGAGGCTCTGGGCAGCATTTCTTAGGATTTGGGCATGTGCATGGGTAGAAAGCCTTCCCTTTTATCTCTGCTCACCATATCCCCAAACTCTGCTTCCCTCCATCCCTGGTATATATATTTTGTTGACCCTTCAGTTTCCTGACCAGTATAGGAAAGCAATGGCACAGATAATCCGGAAGCAGAGGGTACTCTAAAAGTCACTCCCCAGCTCGGTTTAGCTGAGACGTCTGTGGTCTCTAACGACACCAACAGGCAATCTGGAGAGGGAGGGGCAGGGTGGGTGCGTGAGGGGAAGGCAAACCCAGCTGGGCATCAAACAATGGCTACCCTTTCAAGCACCTGCCCTCTAGCCCAGGGGTTGGCAGACTGTGGCCTGTGGGCCAAAGCTGGCCTGGCTTTCTAAGGTTCCGGCAAAGAATGGTCTTTGCATCTTGAAAGGGTTATTTTTTGTAGCAAAACCTACAATATCTGCTATGTAGCCCTTTGCCCGAAAGAGTTCAGGGCAACTGCAGCACACGGTAAACGGCAGGACACCTGTCCGTTTTCCTCTAATATGTTCGCAGTCTTTTCAAAGACGGTGACCTGGGTGCGCACACCACCCCCTCTTATTATAATGGCTATTTTACAATGGCCTCTACCCTCCATCTCTCTGAAAGCAGCAGTCACACCCTTCTACATGTATGGAGGAATAAATGGGATAAGGTGTGGAAAGCCCTCAGCCCAGGGCCTGGCACACAGAAGGTGGTGAGTGAGAGCCAGCTGCTATGGTGAGAGGTAGGACAGAGCCATGACGGGGACACGGGCTTGGGGCCAGATGGGCGGGATGGGCATCCTTGTTCCACCGCTTTCTAGTGTATTGTCTGAGGCCAGCTGTTCATCACCAGGAGCCTCGATGTTCTCACCTGCAAAGCAGGCTAATCACAGTACCTACCGCATAGGGGATGACAATTAAATATGCCAAGTGATTCATAGAGCACCTCATAAATGCTGACCTGAGATGGCCCGGGTCCCTGGGACCGTGGAGACCAGGATGTGGGCCCACCAGGCTACAGTACTTACTTGATGGGGTAGGTCTCATCCTTGCGCCTCTGCTTCTCATGTGAAGGTATGGTCTCCCAGCCGAAAGTCAAGCTCCAGTCAAAGTTGCCACGACTCTGGACTCGGCCCCTCTGGATGGGCTTGGAGAACTCAAAAGTGTTCAGGTCGATAGTGACAATGTTTGGGCTCACCACCACCGTCTCGTCCTCGGCGATGCGAGCCAGGAGGGGCTCCAGCCAGCCATGGAAGCACTCACCTGCAGGTCGGCACCAGGAGACATCAGTCAGGGTCCTGCCCACAGCTGAGCCCGTGCCCGCCACCAGCGGGGAGCCCCAGGATGACAAGCGCTCACTCCCTAGCTGTAGACAGGGAAACACGTGCAAGCCCCACGGCCACAGAGAGTGGACAGAGATCTCCCAGGACCCTCCTACACCTGCCCTCTCCCCCCAAAAGAGGTGGAGGTGGCTTTGGAGGGGAGAATGGAGGTCTCAGGGGAGTAACATGGTGGACCCAAAGGCACAGGGAAGGCCCTGGAGGGGTGTCTTCAGGGTCTGTAGCCTATCCACTCAGTCGGCCCTCCCCACCCAAGTGTGGGTTTCACAGGGGGGTGTCCCCTCTCCCAGGGATCTCTGCACCTCACGCTTCAGCTCCAGTTGTAGAATAATCATCCCTTTGGGATTTTCGATGAACTGCATATATGACTTGATTTAGCCTTCATTTTGTTGGTAAGGTTGGCATCCTCATCCCACTTAACAGAAGAGAAAACTGAGGTCTGGTTAGTGGCAGGGCCAGGACGCAAATCTAGGGCTTCTGACTCCAAGGCTATAGCTTCTCAGAATTTGTATCACTGCTTTTAGGGAACATTTCTTTCCCTGACAATGGTGGGGAAGTGTTTTGTTTTGGGGCAAGAAGCAGGCCTTCCTGGCCCCACGTGGCCCTGCAGGAAAGTGCCATGCCAACCAGTGCCCAGTGGCGACAGGAGGCCTCTCCGGGGGGCTGAGCTCAGAATGAGGTTCAGATGGTGGGGGGAGAGAGGAACGTCTGGGGCTCCAGAACACACTCCCAGCAACTGTGGGGTTACCAGTTGTTTTTGGGCTGTGTGTACCTCCTGATAACCATCCTTGGCACTGGGGTGAGAAAGGGGTAGAAGAAGTTAGGGGAGTCCCAAGCCTGCTTCGATCCTGGGAC
The DNA here is from genome assembly GCF_005190385.1 of Monodon monoceros. NCBI lineage: Eukaryota > Metazoa > Chordata > Mammalia > Artiodactyla > Monodontidae > Monodon > Monodon monoceros. Next base: position 39,328,638 of record NW_021703783.1, read on the forward strand.
AGCAGAGCTGAAGGTGCTCTGCTGAGGCCATGGTCCCAGCTCTTCATTCTGCCAGGGAGGGAAGGGGGACAGAGCCAGGCCGGCCCTCTTCTACTCACAGTGGGCATCCAGGAAGGTGAGCACCTCCGCCTGGGCCACGCTGGCTCCCAGCAGCCGGGCGGTGATCAGCCCCTTCCGTTCCTCCTGACGCACCACCTTTACCACCTGCAGCTGCTTCACGTACTGCTCCAGCGGCTCCTTCAGGTACTCTGGAAGGGACAGGGTCATTGTCGCCAGCTCACCAGTTTGCTGCAAACCTAATCCCCCGTGTGCACCAAGTCTGGGCGTTCTCAGGCCTCCAGCAGGCCTGCATTTTAACCCTCCCGTCCACACTGCGCTGAGCAACTCCACAGAAGCCCAAGGTCGGGGGTGGTGGTGGAAGGACGAGGTCCCCTGTGTGGTCCCACTGCACGTGGCCGCCTTGCCAGGACGTTCCACCGGCTCTGTTGGGCCCATCCTGTGTCTGCTCACTGGGGCGCCTTCTCTGATGTCTGAGACAGGACCTCAGAGTTGTTTCTTTGGTCTCAAATCAAGTATCAACTTCTGACAAAGGCTCTCAGATGCCCCTCTTGGTCTCTGCACCCTCTCAGCCCCCCATCTTTTCAGAGCTAGGCCTTGGGCCTCCCCTCCTTTCCACACCTGGGGGTTGTGGCAGTCATTTCTCCCTGTCTGAGTCCCTGTCTCCCAGGCTCTTCAGAGTAAGTCTGACAGGTAAAGCGGACACAAGTATTGATTTCTGGCTTCTGGGGCAGCAGCAAGAAGTCTTACTCTAATCCTCTTTTTTAAAACATAAATTTATTTATTTATTTTTGGCTGCGTTGGATCTTCATTGCTGCGCGTGGGGTTTCTCTAGTTGTGGCGAGCGGGGGCTGCTCTTCATTGCGGTGCGTGGGCTTCTCATTGCGGTGGCTTCTCTCGCTGTGGAGCACAGGCTCCAGGTGCGTGGGCTTCAGTAGTTGTGGCACGTGGGCTCAGCAGTTGTGGCTCGCAGGCTCTAGAGCTCAGGCTTCAGTAGTTGCGGTGCACAGGCTTAGTTGCTCCGTGGCATGTGGGATCTTCCCAGACCAGGGCTCGAACCTGTGTCCCCTGCATTGGCAGGCGGATTCTTAACCACTGCGCCACCAGGGAAGTCCCTCCTCTAATCCTCTTTATTACCTCCTCTGCACATGGAATTCTTTAGGAAGATGAAAAGATGCTGAGCGGCTTTTTAATTACATTTAAAAACCACGTACCCAGCACCTCCGTGAGCTAGGCACAGTGTGTGCCTGGCCACCCAGGGAACGGGCCACGGCAGGGTAGGTGATGAGTGACCTGCTAGAGGTGGTGCAGGGCTGGGGGAGTCTCCAGGAGGGGGAATTGGAGGGGGTGGGGAAAGCGCTTTGAAGGGAGGGGTATCTGCTGAGATCTCCAGCCCCTTCTGAGAGAGGGCTCACTTCATGACTCTTGTTATTTAGTCGGAAATCCTCAGAGCATTAAATATAGCCCTATTCTGAAGCAATGCACCTTGGAACATAGTCCAGATCTTAGTGATGTTTCAGTACCTGCTGTTTTGGTTTACCTGTGCCACTGTTCTGTTCCCCGCTGTGCAGAATGGAGTTGCCTGTGGTTTCAGAAGTGGCGGCTGACTGTGTCCTTTCTCTTGAGGGCTGTGGGATCGGCCCAGAGCTTAAGCCTCGCTCTCCATGCCGTGTCACACAAACTGGGGTCCGAAGTCAGTTCTGTGGAGGCGTGACTGATCTCTCGCTCTACTCGTTTTGTTTTTCTTTTTGGCCACACCGCGTAGAATGAGGGATCTTAGTTCCCCCACCGGGGATGGAACCCGGGCCCCCTGCAGTGGAAACTCGGACTCTTAAGCACTGGACCGCCAGGGAAGTCACTCTCTCTCTACTTTGACGCACTCACACACACACACACACACACACACACACACACACACACACACAGCCCAAATACTTGAGCACTACTATGTGCCACTCATGGAACTAGGTGCTTCCATGTTGACTTTTTTTTGCTGTACGTGGGCCTCTCACTGTCGTGGCCTCTCCCATTGCGGAGCACAGGCTCCGGACGCGCAGGCTCAGTGGCCATGGCTCACGGGCCCAGCCGCTCCGCGGCATGTGGGATCTTCCCGGACCGGGGCACAAACCCGTGTCCCCTGCATCGGCAGGCGGACTCTCAACCGCTGTGCCACCAGGGAAGCCTTAACTTTCTTATTTAATCTTCTCTGTAAAGATTAAAGCGCTATGAAATAGGCAGTATTGTCCCCCGTGTTTATGAATCAAAATTAGCCTCATTTGGCAGCTTCAGCCCAGCACTCACTTAGCAAACACCTGTGAACACACTGCCAGGTGCCAGCCACCATCCTGGGCAGGGAGGGCCGGGGTCTGGGTCCTGCCTTCATGGAGCTCCTAGGCTCATCCTCCAAGTACAGCCCCGAGTGCTGGCTCTAACAGGGAGGTGGGAGGATCCCCGTGCGGGAGACTTACCTTCTCGGCGCGGCTGCTGGCGGACATTTCCCCTGAGAACATAACTGTGCTTACAGGAAGTTCATGGTGGTGGAGATAACCCAGGGACAAAACATCATAGGAAGTGGGTTTTGCGGTAAGAGCACGCCAAGCATTGAGCTGTGAGCGTCAGGGCAGCCTGAGCTCTACAGAGCCCTTCTCCCATGCCTTCCCTCCTATCTCGGGTGGCTAGGTGGGACCTGGGAATTCTGAGGGTGAGCCTAAGGCCCTTTGATGGTGGGGGGCGGCGGGGTGAGATAGCTCTCCTAAGTCAGGCCCCTCCCTGGACCCACTGGACATAAACCCAAGAGCTGAGTGCAGCAGAGCCGAGTGTGGAAAGACAGACGGTCCCAACCATTTTCCCTTATGTCCCCTAGATGAGACCCTCCTCATTTAGGTTCAACACCACACCACCCTGGCCCGGCTTCATTCCTCACGGCTGGAGTCTATGAGACTCCTGTGACCCCCCCCCGCACATGCCATACTCAGTGCCATGTCTGAAATACCATCTATATGCAGATGCTCCTGGGCCTTTTTTCCTGGCCTTGCCATCTTCACTTGGATGTCTAACAAAACCAGAAACCTAACACGCCTGAAATGGTGCCGCAGATTTCTTCCCTACCTGCCCTCCCAGCCTCCCCCCATGTAAATACATGGTACCAGCACCCCTCCAGCTGCTCTAAACTAGGAATCGTGCTGGACTCTCCCCCTCTCCCCCTCCACAAACAGTCCTTCAGCGAATATGGCCAGTTCTCTCTCTCCATCCCCACCGTCACTGCAGCAATCATGTCTTAAGTGGTCTCCCGGCCTCTACTCTACACTCCTCTTCCCAATCTATTCGTGACATTGCAGCCACAGTGAGTTCTCTCTTAAAAGTATAAATCACATCATGTCACTACGGTGGTTTAAAATTGCACTTAAAAAACGAATCCAGGGCTTCCTTGGTGGCGCAGTGGTTGAGAGTCCGCCTGCCGATGCAGGGGACACGGGTTCGTGCCCTGGTCTGGGAAGATCCCACATGCCGCGGAGCGGCTGGGCCCATGAGCCATGGCCGCTGAGCCTGCGCGTCCGGAGCCTGTGCTCCACAACGGGAGAGACCACAACAGTGAGAGGCCTGCGTACCGCAAAAAAAAAAAAAAAAAAAGAATCCAAACAGTATGATGGTTCCTCAAAAAATTAAACAAAGAACTACCATATGATCCAGTAATTCCACTTCTGGGTATACAGCCAAAATAACTGAAAGCAGGGACTCAAAAAAATATTTGTACAGCCATGTTGATAGCAGCATTATTCACAATAGTCAAAAATGTGGAAACGATCCAAATGTCCATGGGTGGATGAATGAATAAACAAATGTGGTCTACACAAACAACGGTGTCCTCAGCCTTAAAAAGGAAGCAAATTCTGACATGTGACAACATGGATGAACCTTGAAGACATTATGCTAAGTGAAATAAGCCAGACACAAAAGGTCACATACTGTATGATACCACCTACACAAGGTACCTCCAGTAGTCAAATTCATAGACAGAAAGTGGAATGGGGGCTGTCAGGGGTTGGGGGGCTAGGGAATGGGGAGTTATTGTTTAATGGGCATAGAGTTTCAATTTGGGAAGACGAAAGAGTTCTGGTGATGGTTTCACAACAATGAGAATGTATTTAATGCCAATGAATGGAACACTTAAAACCGGTGAAGATGGTAAATTTTATGTATATTTCACCACACACATTCAAAACTCCAAACACTACACTACTGCTTAAAAAGGTCTTGTGATTCAGTTCTGCTCACCTTTGTAAACTCACTTTGTATCAGTGCTGTTTCTGCCGCCTTGCTCGCTTCTCTGCAGCCATGTTGACCTTATTTCTGCCCCATTAACACACTAAGCCTCAGGGCCTTTGCGCTGGCTGCTCCCTTTGTGGGGAGCGTTCGGAGTAGCCTTGGCTACTCTGACTAAAAAAGCTGCCTAATCACCTGCATTCTTATTTTTCTTCTAATTTAATTTCTTCATAGCACTTATTATTACCTGCAATTATTTATTTTCTGTCTTTCCCATTAAAAAAGTAAGCTCTAAAAAGACAGACACCTTGTTCAACTGTTCACTGTTATACCCCTGGAGCCTGCCCAGGGTCTGGTGCTCAGTAGGTACTGATAAATACTATTAAGCACATCAGTGAACCGCCTTTATTTATGCTTCTCTCGTGTGGACTCTCCCTCTCTACTCTGGCTGCTGAAAAATCTAGAAACGAGAAACAAAACAGAAAGCCTTTCTTGTAGGGAGGACTTCCTCTCTTAACTTTTCCTCTCTCCTTTTATGCTGTTTTCATTTCATGCCCATCTATACTCTAGCCAGCCTCAAATCGAACTGCAATGGGGAAATTTTTCTTGATTAATCCTTTTGCAAGGAGAACAGGAGAAAGGAACGAGTGTAACACCCTTTGGGCGTATTCTACAATCCTCCCGCCCAGATGGAACATTTAGACACTGGGCTATATTTTGGAACCCAAATCAGGACTCATTATCAGCCTCTTTCCATCTCCAAGTGTGAGGATTAAACTGGCAGGTGAAACTGACATGCGGGAATAGAATTTCTTTATGGCGAAGAAAATATTGAATGGAAACTTTCCTAGAAAATCCAGGACATAGGGTTACTACAGAGACATCTTCCTATATTATAAAACAAGGAAAGAGGTAACAAATAGCAGTAATAAAGCAACTTTACTTGTTAGAATAGACACTGGAAGTTGTAATTCAACTAGAGTTGGAGGCTTTGAATAATTCCTAACTTGCATTACTGGTGTCTCTTAGGAGTTCAGGGGGCCACGAGAGGAACTGCCACTCACTTCAGTCCTGACCGGCCAGGGGAGATGGCAGTGGGGGAAATCATGGGCTAATCCAAAGTGCTCCCAATGTCTCCTCCCCTGCGTTTCTCACAGTGTGTTTCCTGACTTCAGGAAACACACACCTCCTCTCCTTTCCTCTCCCTGCTGATTCCTCTTCCCTTCCTACAGCCCCTCTCCCAGGCCAACCCCATCTCCCCACTCCTTCTCTCTCCTTGGGGAACTTGCTCACAGAGGATCCTATTCATATCTCGGCTCTCTGGGTCCTTGGTAAGTGTCTGATTTCCTCCCAACCATCTAGCGAATTCCCACAGGAGGGAGGCGTATGTTCTCCTACTCAGCCTCCCTGCCAAGGGCAGGGAAGGGCTTTGGACAAGGGGTTGCCGTGTCTGGGGCGTGGTAGACTGACAGGCTTGCGGGGGGGGGGGGGGGACAGGTTTTAGGAGCTTGTGGAATGTGCCAGACCAAGAGTGGCCCTCGGCTGCTGACCTAGCCATGCAGGAGGGAAGTCTGTGCCTGGGGACGGACTGTGAAGTGGGAAAGAAAAAGTTCCCCAGCCTGGCACAGGGCCTCTTTCTGATACCCGCCCCCCAGTATCAAATGCCCGTACACTTGTGGTCAAACCGTGCTGCCGGGCACCTGGATAGGAGAACAGAGAGCAAAGACATTGAATTTCAGCAGAGACACAGCCATTGTGTGTGTGTGTGTATAATGAGAGCCAGGTGATCTGATCAAATGGTCAAACATGGACTGCAGAGATGTCTGACCACAGATCTGAGGGTTTTTTCTTTCTTTGCCGAACTGAACATTGCTGAAAGTACCTCTAGAGTCCCAAAGCCCTCAAGGTAGGGTGGTTTATCCCGGGGTCCACAAATTCCCTGGAATTACAGGCACAAATGTGGGTCTGTGCACACTTGGGGCAGTTGTGCACTGTTCTAGAGAGAGGGGCATAGGTTTTAACAGGTTGTCAAAGGAGGCCAGGACCCAGGAAACTAAGAATGGCTGGTTTCGGTTTTTCAGGCAGGTGATTCCGAGATGCTGGAGTTGACAGTATGAGAGAGTCCAGGGCAACAAGGGAGAGGCCACCAGAAGGAACCGGAACAGGTCGGGTGGCCCGAGAGGGGCAGGCTCTTTGCCAAGCCCATCCTACTAGGCACAGGCCACCCTGCCCTTTCAAAGCTGTCCGTGGCAGCCTGGCACTAAGTCACTGGCTGGCCTGGTCAGAGGAACTGCCCAACTGTGCCTTAGGGATGTACACAATTCTGAGTGACAAGTTGAAACTGTTTAGAACTTCCACCACGTGGGATTCAAGGGAAGAAGCTTCTGAGGGATGGGCTGCTCAAGGTTGTGGGGAGAAGGGTGATGAGAGAGCCCAGTTTGAGAGGAAGGGCAGCTGATACACTGGTTTCCACTCCTTACAAACTGCTACTGAGACTGCCCGGAGGCCATTCTCAAGCCCCAACCCTCTCCGCCAAACTCCCTGCCCTCCCTTTCCAGAAGCTAATCTCTCTGCTCCTTATCTACCAGACCCTTTCGCTGCATCCCTGTACTTGTCTGCTTTTGTTTTGTAAGTGCTGCTAGGTGTCTGTCCTTCCCGGGGAAATGTGAGCTCCCTGAACAAATGGACGCAACAGTGCCCATGCTCAGCTTCTCCTCGCACTGCCCTCCGCGGCCCTAGTCCTCTTACCCAGAGGGCAGGAGGGGGCTGGGGGAGAGGAGGGGGCGTCAGCAGCTCCACTGGAGGGGCCGCACAGTTCCTGCCCTCGATACGGGAGCATGGGCACAGGAAGCCAACCCGGGAGAGCCCCAGCCCCCATGTGCCACCTGGGAGGAGGGCTCAGCTCCTGGAGGACCCCAGTCCACCGATGCATGGGTCCCGCAGTCCCTTTCCTAGTTCTGGCCCCGGCATCCCATGCTCAAGTGATTTATGAACTTCCTCTCTGGACTCGGGGTCCTCTTCCTCTCTTCCTGACAATTACCCTCCCCAAAGCTGCCATCCTTCTGAGATAAGGTCACCCTCCAGCTTAAGCACCTTCAATGATACCTCGTTTTATTTTCCCCCCCAAATAAATACTTTTAGCACGGCATGGATTTCATTCAACATCTTTTTAGTGTCATTTTCCACAGCACAAACACACTGATGTTTTTTTCCGGAAGTTCTCTCTTCCGGGACTGCCCTTCAACACCTCTTCTCTCCCTAAACACTCGGGCTTTCAGGAGCCGCTCTAATCTGGCCTCCATGGTGGACGGCCCCAGCCATGCCACACAGAAATAACACCTCCCATAGCGCCTTGCTCCCATACAAAGAATAAAATGAAACTAATGCACACGGAGCTCTTACTCAAGACTAAGTACCCTGTAGCGCATGAATGATCTAATTTACCATCTATCTCTGAGCCCTCGGCCACCCCTGTCTTCATTTTTAGAGGAGGGGACTGAGGTTCAGAGAGGCTAAGTGTCTCGCCCAAGGTCACAGAGCTAGGAAGAGTCAGAGCTGGGACTTGAGTTCCTGGGTGTCAGACTCTCAAGTCCATGCCCTTTCACGTCCGTTGGGGTGTGTTACAGGCCACACCATTGTGGTTGGTGCTGTTAGCAGTCATCTGACTACGGGAGCTGTTAGCCTACTCAGGGCAAGATGTCTCATTTGTCATTTGTCTTTTCTTTTGGCCACATGGCACGTGGGATCTTAGTTCCCCGACCAGGGATCGAACCTGGGCCCCCTGCATTGGAAGCGTGGAGTCTTACCCACTGGACCGCCAGGGAAGTCCCTCATCTGTCATTTGTCATACTATCCCCTATGCCTAAGTCAGTGCCAGGCACAAAGTACTCCGTAGATGTTTCTGGAATTGCTTTGAATGGTGGAAGTTTGGCAAGCAATCTCACTTGTCTATTACCAACTATAGCAAAGGGCTTCTGAGGTGGAATCTTCAAGAGCAAGGGAATGGTCCGGCAGGTAGGAAACAGAGGGAAGGCCGTCCCCACCCTCTGCCCTGCCCTGACCGCTCCTGGCATTTCTAACTTGGGGTTGGGCTTGGTAGCTCTAAGGGAGTCCTTGAAGCCAGAACTGCTAAGCTTTTGGAGCTTTGGGGGTAAAATGTGAATGAAGCTTGGGCTCTAGAAATGCGGTCTACCTGCCCCCTGGCCCCCACCTGCCTTCTTCCTGCTCCCAGCCTCTATGATGAGCTGTGATGCCAGACAACAGGCCATGAGGCAGTGCCTGTTCCCTCAGGAGCACCTGCCCTCTTTCACAGAATACCAGGGGAGACCCCAGGCCTCTCCTTGGGGGGCCCCCTAGCCTCACCTTCTGTGCTGGCATCATCCACCAGAATGATCTCCTTCAGCAGGACGGCTGGGGTGGTGTGCAGGACACTGTACACCGTCCGCAGCAGCGTGGACCAGGCCTCGTTGTGGAACACAATGATGACGCTGGTGGCAGGCAGTGGGGGGCAGCGCCGGAACTTCTGGTTGACACATCTGCAAGGATGAACGTGTAGATACAGCTCTCCAGGTCCCTGGGAGTTCTGGGGGCAGGGAGGGCTCGGTCCACAGATTCCTATAACCATCCTTTGCTCCTTGGATCCCCCAGCCTCCATTCCCCATTGGAGCTGGGAATAGCTGCTCCCTGTTTCCAGCTTCCCCACCATTTGCCACCTACTCTGAGCCTCTGCACAGGTCCTAACCAACCCACTCCAAAACCTGTCTTCCCCAGATCTGGCTCGGTGCCCCAGCGGTGATGCCGAGGGCATCCCCCTCACTTCTCTCATCTGCTCTAGGAGTTCCCAGGGCTGACTCTCTCTTCCTCAGTGATATGTGTACTGCATAAAGTGTAATCCAATCCAGAGGTCCCAGAGAGGAAGTAATAAAAGGCAACTCTGACATCTGAGAAAAGTGACTACAATTTCCATACTCAATAAGAGGAAAAGGCTTTTCTCTTTACAATGTACAGTTTCTCTCTAATCCATTTCCTCATGAATTCCCTGGAATCTGATACTATTATCACAAACAATTTCCTGTGACCTTTTCTCTATCCTCATCCACTCCAGCCACTCTGTGGCACTTGGCCACACTGCCACCCTCTCTGACACGCCATCTCGGCTGGGGGCAGGAATGTGTGAATGCTGGATCTCAAGGAGTCATGCGGCCTAATGACGTTTTTTTTTTTTAATCATTATAGTTTTAAAAACTATATATTTATTTTATTCATTTATTTTGTTGCGACAGGTCTTAGCTGCGGCTTGTGGGCTCCTAGTTGTGGCACATGGGCTCCTTGGTTGCAGCAGGTGGGCTCCTTAGTTGTGGCATGCGAACTCTTAGTTGTGGCATGCATGTGGGATCTAGTTCCCTGACCAGGGATCAAACCCAGGCCCCCTGCATTGGGAGCATGGAGTCTTAACCACTGCGCCACCAGGAAATTCCCTTGATGCCCTTTCTTAACCCCCTCTGCTGATCAGAGAGATTTCTCAGCAGCCTTCCAGAGGAGACTCCCAGACTTCCTCCACTGGCTGCCCTCACACCCACTGCCCTTCCTTGCTAGGAGCCCTAATAACTTGGGGTGGTTCCATGTTCTAGGCCTCCAATACTAGGTCCTAGTCTGAGGAACCCCAGGTTCAAAGTCCTAAAGAATCATGAACTCGAGGACGGGAACTGCCATGTGAGAAAAGGCCAAAAAGGGTATTACTCTTGAGTTGGGAATGACAAAGTGTACATGAGAAAGACACAAAATCTTTGATGTGAGGACAGTATGAACACAGACTGAAGTGGCTACGGCTCAAAGATCTAAGAACTGGTTCATTGCCTGGGATTGAAAGTACAAACAGCTTCAAATAAAGATTGGAATGAATTCTTGGCCCTGTGAGTCTTCACTGAAAGAAACCAGGAGGTGTGGGGATAATCCTGACCACCAGGGCTGCTGTTGGGAAATGCCCTTTGCCAAGAGCTCAGCAGCGGAGTCCTGCAGTCTCTGGGGCAGGCCTCAGCATGGGGCAAGGCCACCGAATATGTGGCCTGCAGTCAGGCCTTCCCAGTCACCCCTAGACCACGTCTGGTCCCAGCCTGGACAGAGGTCCTTTTTCTGTACCCTGTCACCTTCACAATTGTGTTTCACTCTCACAGGTCTCCCTGAGCCTCTGGCCTGACCATAATATGAACCCCACACAAAATCTTTGACGTGAGGATACAAAATCTTTTTGTATCAAAAGATACAAAATCTTTTGTGCCCTGGGATAAGGGCAATTGATTAGGAAAAGTGAAGGCTTAGAGGAAATCCTTGCCCATACTCAAAAATCCCTGTCAGCCCTTTACCTGGTACTCAGCCCGTGGCCATGGCCATACCAGCCACGCCTTTGGCAGAGCCCTGGCCTCACCCCAGGACACGGTGCTACTTACTCAGGGGGTCGGGTGTCCGGGCCCAGGGCCCTCTGCAGGGAGATGCGGTCGCTGGCAAAGGCATTGAAGCAGTGCTTCTTATAGCCCTCTTTCTTTTCCTGGGTCTCCTGGGGCGTCCACTGTTTCTTCTGAAATGCTTTCCCATCTGCCCCAGGGCCATTGGGGTCCTGTGGTGGCCGTTCCCAGAAGGGCTTCAGCTCAGCTGGGGCATAGAACTCGGGGAGGCAGGTCCGGTTTGTGGAGGCCAGTGTCTGCTGGGGCTCCGGAGCCCTGATCTGGAACTTGGGCATCGAATCCCTAAGGTTGTGCACGGCCCCCAGCATGAGGTCCAGGACATGATCCTTCTGGCTCACCAAGGATTTCAGCCATGGTTTCTCTGTGGCCTGCTCCCTGCTGCTTACATCCCTCTGCAGGATGAAGAGGAAGAGCACGAAGGCGCTGCCCACCATGGCCAGGCGCATGGCCATGTGGCGTCTGCGGAGCAGCCTCATCCTCTGGAACCAGTGGAAACCCTGGCTGGGTCAGCTCCAAGCGCTGGCCCGGCCCTGTAAATAGCCTGATGGGTTGTGGTGGCCACACCCTGGGGCCTCGGCCTGAGAAGGGGGGGATGAGAGAGAGAAATGACCCAAGGCAGTGGTGGGGAGGGAGTCGGGGGAGTCAGGGTTCGCGTCCAGGTTCTGCAGCTGAATGGTGACATCACCTTAGCCCAGTCACATCACTTTCCTGCACCTAAATTTCCTCCATCCAAAAAATGAGGAAAATGGACTCTGTTTCTTTTCTGCCCTAAGATTCTGACATTCATGGATCTAGAGTAATTGGAACACTGAAACTCTACATAAAGAGATTTAATCAACTTAACCACTTTGAGAAACAATTTGGCATTCTCTAGAAAAATTTAAAACGTACATACCCTATGACCCCACAATTCCTCTCCTGGTTTTATATCCCAGATAAACTCTGGCGCATGTATGCCAGGAGGCATGCACAAGAACGTTTCTAGCAGCACTGACGAAAAAGGCAAAAATCAGAAACAATCCAAATGTCTGTCAGCATTATAATGAATAAATAGCGTGAAATATCCATGGCACAGAGGACTGCACAGCAGTGACAAAGAATGAGCCACTTCTACATGCCACAACTTGGATGCAATGTTGAGTGAAAAAAATCACATCGCAGAAAGATACATCCAGTGCTCTGTTCGGCAGCACATAGACTAAAATTGGAACGATACAGAGAAGATTAGCATGGCCCCTGCGCAAGGATGACACGCAAATTCGTGAAATGTTCCATATTTTTTGCAGCACTATTTACAACAGCCAGGACATGGAAGCAACCTAAGTGTCCATCGACAGATGAATGGATAAAGAAGATGTGGCACATTTATACAATGGAATACTACTCGGCCATAAAAAGAAACGAAATTGAGTTATTTGTAGTGAGGTGGGTGGACCTAGAGTCTGTCATACAGAGTGAAGCAAGTCAGAAAGAGAAAAACAAATACCGTACGCTAACACATGTATATGGAATCTAAACAAACAAATAAAAAAGGTTCTGAAGAACCTAGGGGCAGGCCAGAAATAAAGATGCAGATGTAGAGAATGGACTTGAGGACACGGGGAGGGGGAAGGGTAAGCTGGGAAGAAGTGAGAGAGTGGCATGCACATATATACACTACCAAATGTAAAATAGATAGCTAGTGGGAAGCAGCCGCATAGCACAGGGAGATCAGCTCAGTGCTTTGTGACCACCTAGAGGGGTGGGATAGGGAGGATGGGAGGGAGATGCAAGAGGGAGGGGATATGGGGATATATGTATATGTATAGCTGATTCACTTTGTTACGCAGCAGAAACTAACACACCATTGTAAAGCAGTTATACTCCAATAAAGATGTTAAAAAAAAAAAGATACATCCAGTATGATTCCATTTATAGAAAATTTAAAAACACATAAAACTAAGCAACACATGTTTTATGAATACAAAAATGAATATGTGTGGGACTTCCCTGGTGGTCCAGTGGTTAGGACTCCGCGATTTCACTGCCATGGGCCCAGGTTCAATTCCTAGTCGGGGAACTAACGATTCCCGCAAGCCGAGAGGACTGGCCAAAAAAAAAAAAAAAAAAGGAATATGTGGTAGAGCTACATATAAAGAAAACTAAAGAAACAGTGAAACCGAAGTTTCTGAAGAGGGAGGAAAGATATGGGAATAAAGGCATACAGGGGACTTCAAAGTGAAGTGATTTTTTTTTAAAGTGGATGGTGGTGGGACTTCCCTGGTGATCCAGTGGGTAAGACTCCTCGCTCCCAATGTAGGGGGCCCAGGTTTGATCGCTGGTCAGGGAACTAGATCCCGCATACCTGCGGCAACTAAGAAGTCTGCATCCGTAACTAAAGATCCCTCATGCCGCAACTAAACAAGTTCCTGCATGCTGCGACTAAAAAAGATCCCGAGTGCCTCAACTAAGACCCTGAGCAGCTTAAATAAATATTAAAAAAAAAAACAGTGTATGGTGGTTGCTGGTGGCACTGCTCTTCTTTGTACCCTACACATATTTTATAAATATTCTTCTGTATCTGCTCATATTTAATTAAAAAAATCTTTTTAAAAATCTAAGATTCTAATGATAGCATCTTCTGGCAGGAACATGGCTTCCAGCATGTACCCCCACGTACGTGGTCCCAGACCTCAGAGGAAGAGTGATTGTAAAACTTTCTGTACACAGCTCTGCAGGTATAAGGCTCAGGGGTTAAGGACTAGACATTGGTGGCAACAAACCTGGGCACAAATTCTGGATCTGCCGCTTCTAATAATAACAACCTACTTCCTAGGGTTGTTTGTTGTAAGCACTAAGTTCAATGAAATAATTCATGGAAAAAGCTTAGCAGTCTCTGCACCCAGTAAGTGCTCTAAAAGTGTTAGTTTCTATCAGCCTCAACTTCCTCATCTGTAAAGTGGGGGTAACTAATACCTAACCCACAAGGTGGTGGGAAGGATTAAATCAGAAATAATGTATGTAAAGTACTCGGCAGAGCGTCTGGCACAGACTCAGCCTTCAATTAGTTCTATTATTATCATTAATAAATCCCTGCTCAGTTTCCCAGGAATTATCCTTAAACACCTGGTCCTTGGCCAAAGCCACACTCCTTACTCTGTCGTACTTAAAAGTAACTCCAGCTGAGCTGCGCTGTTATTTAAACATACAAGCTGCTGCCTATGGAGAAGCCTGGTGTTCGGAGTCACTTGGATCCACTTGGGGCACACGTGGCTGTCATGATATCAAGGGGGAACGGGGTCACTTTGGGTGGGAGGGAGACAGGTCATTTTCTTTTAAAACGTCAGATGCAGCAGCAGAAGCAGCAGCAAAGATCAAATCAAATCAAATCTCTTTGAGTGTCTATTTTATATTAGGCGTTGTCTGGGAGACAGAAGAGATTTGTTCATTGTGCCGGTATTGACTGAGCTCCTGCTTCATGCCAGGTGCTCTGTCAGATGGAGGAGATACAGAGATGCGCAAGCCCAGCCTTCAAGGAGCGTATGGTCAACTGGGGCAGTCAAATTTTAAACAGAGATCACCCAGTGAGAAGACAGCATGAGAGAGGCACCCTCGGGGGCTGAAGGAGAGAGGATGAGGTCATGTCAGCCCGTGGGGGCGGGGGATGTTTGTGAAGCCCCTCAGGGGAGAAGCTTGGGCTAAGCACTAACACACAAGTAGGGGTTGGCCAGTGAGGCGAGCACATTTCAGGCAGAGGGAACAGCACACAGAAAGCCCTAGAGGCAGGAGACAGTGTGGCCCATCAGAGAATTCCAAGTAGTTTGGTTTGGTGGGAGTGTGAAGCCTGATGGGAGTAGCAAATGATGGGTCTGGAGCGGTGGCTAAAACCAAGCCATTGTGGCAAGGAGTTTGCCCTTGACCTGAGGTATGGGGAGCGGTAAAGGATTAGTGGGAGCCCAGCATTACAGGAAGTGTAGTAGGACAGCTGGTGGAGCGTGTCCAGGAGATGGACCTAACTGGCAGCTGGAGGGCCAGTTAAGAGGAGCTTGGGGGTCTGACCCATGATAGCAGCAATACAGATGAGGAGGGAAGATATGGTGTTAGGAAAACTCCCTTGGGTGATGGGGTGGGACAATTCATCCCAGCTGGGACACAGACGGACAGAGAGAGGTGTGAGACCATCCCTCTCCCCATGGGATTTTAAAATCTAGTTAGAGAACAAGAACCGGTAGCACCGGGTTCAGGTGGCACCCGTCCAGGGAGGGAACAGGGGTAGGAAAAAGATCTTTCACTGAATACCCTTTTGCACTTTGAACCCTGACTACATTACCTATTCAAAAATCAATAAAATTAGAACTGAAGAATAGCACAGACAAGTTGACAACGGTAGAGTTCCCTGTGGGCTTGAAGAAGGCTTCAAGGGGGAAATGGAGATTCAGCGTAGAGGTGGTGTCCTGTCCCAGGGGTTGCTGGGCCGGCACAAAGGGTTCTGCCCGACACTGACACCTTACCAGTTCTGCAACTGCCCCAGCTAAGCAAAGACTGAGGGCCGCAGAATGGGGAAGTGTTCGCCATGACACTGTTGAACCATGCTGCAGGCTGCATCTTCCCTGATACTTTGTCTACCTTCCACTCCAGCAAGAAAGAGGGAGCACAGTTAGAAACAAAGGTGTGGTACAGGCATATCTCGGAGATATTGTGGGTTCAGTTTCAGACCACTGCAAGAAAGTGAGTCACACAATTTTCTGATTTCCCAGTACATGTAATGGTTATGTTTATACTATACTGTAGTCTATTAAGTGTGCAATAGCATTACGTCAAAGAAAAAGGAAAAAACCTTAATTAAAAAATAACGCTGTTGGGAAAATGGCAATGACAGACTTGCTCAACACAGGGTTGCCACAAACCTTCAATTTACAAAAAAACCCTGCAGTATCTGTGAAGCAAAATAAAGCAAAGCACAATAAAACGAGGTATGCCTGTAAAGCTTAGTTACCAGCTGTTGCCAAGTGCTTAAGACTCACCTCTTCCAGGAAGGCCTCCCTGACTGACTCACACAGAATCACCCAGGTCACTCCAACTCCCTCATCCTGGCATTGCCTTGTAGTCCCTTGCAGTGTGGTTTCCCTTTGTTCCTTTTTTTCCCTCCTGGAGAGAGACTTGGGGTTAAGTTGAGCGCTTCCCGGGCATCTGCTCTCTCGATCCAACCCGGTTGTCTAAGTCTTTCTCTCTGGTGCCTGCAGCTCCTCAAGGTACTAACCAAATCCTAAAATGAAACAAGACACCTGTGATTAGCCTTGGCAGTAAGGGACTCGGTCTCTGGTTTGTTTGCTCAGCATGCAAGAGATGGGAGAGTCCCTTAGAATGGACGCATAATCTGATTCCGATGGAAGTCAGAAGACTTTGGGTTTAAGGATTCCTGCTCTCTGCGTAAGAGACGATTCCCAGAAGTGTGGCTGGCAAGATCGGGGAGGTCACCAGCCTTGGGGAAGAAACAGCCCCTATTGTACACAGTCCTTTGTCAAGAGCAGGGCTTCACATGGTCCTCCCTGCAGTGTAGCTCCCTCACCTTCAGGCTGGCCACCAGGTCCACTGGCAAGTATGCCCATTGGTCCTCACCCACTCATTCCCCACCTGCTGCTGCTGGGTGTTCATTCCCAACTCTTTTTCCTCCAACCACCCTTGGGATTGCAACACATCAGACCATCTCGGTTTTAGTAGTGAGATGACGCCAGAAATCCTCTTATTCTAGGAAGACTTCCTAGGCTGAACAAATTGGACCTGTTTTCCTGGCCTCACCAGTCAGAACACAAATTTACCTTCTGTCCCTGGTATAAGGGAACTAAGGCTTCACCCAGTGCATGGTCTATCAAACTGTTGATTGCAACTCATTATAGGATTGTTAAATAAATTTAAAGTGTTGCAAGTCAGCATGAAAAAAAAAATTCTTTAAAAGATCAGACTAGGGCTCCCCCAGTGGCGCAGTGGTTAAGAATCCGCCTGCCAATGCAGGGGTCATGGGTTTAAGCCCTGGTCTGGGAAGATCCCACATGCCATGGAGCAACTAGGCCTGTGTGTCACAACTACTGAGCCTGTGCTCTAGAGCCCGTGAGCCACAACTACTGAGCCTGCGGGCCAGAACTACTGAAGCCCACACGCCTAGAGCCCATGCTCTGCAACAGAAGCCACCACAATGAGAAGCCTGTGCACTGCAACGAAGAGTAGCCCCCGCTCGCTGCAAAGCCTGGGCGTTGCAACGAAGACCCTACGCAGCCAAAAGTAAAAAAATTAAAAAAATAAATAAATGTATTAAAAAAAGAAAAAGATTAGACTAGACTAGAACAAAAAAGAAAATACCAACTGCCATTACATCACATGTAACATGGGTAAGTATTGTTTCGTTCAAATTTCATTTCAGTTATTATAAATACGTATATAGAGTGTACTGAAAGTTCAGGTAGAAACCAGGTAGTATGTTTTTAAGCTTTAATAACTTCATAAGTATAAATGCTACGGACTTAAAAAGAACATCATTTGAAAGTTTTATTTAAATTTCTTTCACCTTATTTTTATGAATTTTGAATAAATTTTTATTTTAATGTTTGTCTCTGTCCATTGAAGATGATAAATATTTCCTGATACAAAACTAAAATGAAAAAATTGTTATTCAAAATTCACATAGGTAAAAGAAATTTAAATTATTACGTTTTCAAATGATGTTTTTTGTTAGTTTGTAGAATTCATACCTCTTAGGCGATTAAAGTGTAAAACTTTTCTAAGGATATTCCCTGGCAGTCCAGTGGTTAGGACTCGGCACTTTCACTGCTGGGGCCTGGGTTTATACTTCTACTTTGGCCTTATCACAGTCTGTCCTCTCTCACACCTTTGTGAACTCCTGGACCAGAGAGGACAGGTTATTTTCACCTTTTTAATCACTTGCAAAGTCTAGCACAAGGTTCGTATGTAGCAGGTATTCCATAAACCCTTGTTAAATGAGATGAGGCCAGTGGGGTTAACATGACCCCTTTAAAGCTACAAGGGTGAGGGCTGGCTTCACTAAATGATGTTTTTTTTTTTTTTTGCCGTAGGCGGGCCTCTCACTGTTGTGGCCTCTCCCATTGCGGAGCACAGGCTCCGGAGGCACAGGCTCAGCGGCCATGGCTCACAGGCCCAGCCGCTCCGCGGCATGTGGTATCTTCCCGGACCGGGGCACGAACCCGTGTCCCCCGCATCAGCAGGCGGACTCTCAACCACTGCGCCACCAGGGAAGCCCCTAAATGATGTTTTGAATGCACTTACGGCCAACAAGCATGTGAGTTACGTGATCTGTTGTTACACACCAGCGTGGCACTTAGACTAGGTCTGAGTCCACTACTCTCATTTGACAGTGAGGCCAGAGTGGTTAGGTGACTTCTCTTGTGTCACACAGCTCACAGCTCTCCCAACTCCCAGGCCACTGCTCTGTTCCCACCCTCTTACCTCCCCCTTGGAGGTCACCTGGGGAGTTTGGGGACCAGGTTTGGCTCTCCTGAGCCTGGGGCATGGCAATTTTCCAGAACCTCCCAATTCCACTCATAGACAACACCCCCCCCCCCCCCCCCCCCCCCCGCCTCTACCCCTCCCTCTTCCCCTCCCCCCTCCTCCCACCACCCGCCAGGGCTTGCCCTCCTCCAACTCCCACCTAGGACTACAAATGCTTTAAAGATGCCGCAAATCAAAGTCCCAGGTAAAGTTTCGCCTTTTGTGAAAGCAGGGGGTGGGGGTGGGGGTGGGGGTGGGGGGTGGGGGGGTGTTAGTTACCAAGAACGTGCTCTTGCTGGCCAGGTGGCCTCTTGTAACAAAGTTTCTTTCTGTTTATCAGTGGAGCGGCTGACCTCCTGGAGACGTGGGGACCAGGAAGTTAGCAGTGGCAACACCACCAACAGGGATGTTTGCTCAGGTTGGTCAGACTACCGTTCAATTACAGGTTTATTCTTTGAATAGTGATGACTGTTGCCGCTCTCACTGGGAGCATGTGTGTGGAGGAGCTAACACCACGCTGGGGGTGGGGGGACGACAGGTCAATTTCAAGCTACTGGTTGGGGGGAGGGAGCCAAGAGGCTGTTTTGGACAAATGATTCTCCGTTTCTTCCCTGCCAGCACTTTCTGGACATCAAACCCTGCCTGCATTTCACTTCCTCTGTTCTCATGCTGTGAACAAAGTAGCAAACTATCTGGTCCCAACTCCTCCTCCCACCTCTGACCCTTTGAATTACGGAATGCTGGGAGGTTTTCACTTTTCTCCATAATTACACTTTGAAGACACTTCAGCTTTCCCCCAAGACTAAAGCTGCAGTGCGTGGTCATTTTCCCAGAAAGATGCACTGAAAGTTATTTCAGTAGCTAGTCTGTCAGGTTTTCTCCCTGGTAGATGCAGGTTTATGTTTTGTTTGCACAGTGTTTTAAGCTTTAGTTACCCAAACAGATTTTTCCATTGAGAAACCCAACCCAACTTTACTCACACTGTACACCTAGAATATGCTTGGCATATAGTAGGTGCTCAGTAAATATTTCTTGATTTATTCCAAGTTTGTAAAAGTCACTGAAAATCAAAATAATATGTGACCAAGCAGGAAGTTCAACAGCTCACAGGTTTTTGTTACTGGATGGAGGACCTCCAGGCCCTGCCAGGTGAGGCAGGGATGTGCAACTATCTCAAACTGAGCCTTGAGACTCCTCGGAATCCAGGGATAAAGGAGGACCCCAGGTGGGTATGAGCT
Organism: Monodon monoceros; assembly: GCF_005190385.1. NCBI lineage: Eukaryota > Metazoa > Chordata > Mammalia > Artiodactyla > Monodontidae > Monodon > Monodon monoceros. The sequence goes on from NW_021703783.1 coordinate 39,348,157, forward strand.
GGGATTCCCTAATTATCTAGGAACCCTGGTGACAATCAGGCTGGGTTTGAGAGAAGGCAAAAAAAAGAACTTGGATTGAGTCTTATCATCCTTTGATTGTCAGAGGAAGGGGAACGGATGGGGGAGTTTAACAGGAGGGGTATTCCTGCAGGCTTGCGCTGGTCTCCAGATTGGGGGGCAGGTGATGGTGAGGACAGAACCGAAGTTTTCCCTTCTGTCCTCACCGCACAGGGTGCTCCTGGCGGTAGGACTTCTGCCTAGGGCCACTGGATACTCATCGTGCCACACCCTGAACTCAGTGTCTGTGCCCTGCCCCCTAAGCTAGCCAGCCTTCCCAAGTTTCCCCACTGCTGCCAGTAGTGTCGAGATCCTGGAAACAACTCTTGGCCCTGCTCTACTCCCAGGCACGGAGTTTCTAAACGGTTTTCAACATCAGGTTCAGTCCATGCCCACGCCCAAGTCCTGCTGATTCATTCTCTACCTCCCAGACCCTTCTCTTCCTCTCTCCACTTTTCAAAACCGTCATCTGAGACTGTGCTCTTATCGCCCAATATCCGGAGAATCAGCAGAGGCTGCCCGCCAGCCTCCCTCTGCCTCAGGCCTCTCTCTCTTTCACAATCAGAAGAGCCATATTCATATTCCTTTAGTGCCATTTGATTGTAGCAGAAACATGGCCTGGGCAGTCGGCTTCCTGTTTGCTACTCACCCTCACCGTCTATCTTTTCCTCTTCAAAGTGTTTCCCTCATATTCTTGCTAAGCAAGCCATGTTCCCTTTCTCTCTCGAATTCTTACCTGAAACTCCCCTCCTCCGAGGAGCCTTCTTAGACTAAGGTGCATCTTACTGCCCTCAGTATCTGGGTGTATTTGTTTCCAAGTTTCACTGCCCATGTTTCCCCATGTGGGACTTCCTCACTAGATTTTTATGGGGGAGGGAGAACCAACAAGTCTAGACGTTGCGCCACGTAGATCCTGTTTTCTTTCTTCTTCCCAATCCTTAAATCCTAGCCCCCAATCTTTTGCCCCTTGTATGCTCTTCCCTACCAGTTCACCCAGCTTTCTAATCCCTGCAGCATCTCTCTGTCCTGAGGTATTTGGTTGTTAATTCCCCTGCCCTGATCTGTCTGTTCTTTGTTTTCTATCGTATGCAGAGCTCAGAGTGAGGATTGGGTTTCTTCCTTTCTTCAAATCTCTACCTAGGGCTCAGGACCAGGTTGCACAGGGTACAGGAGAATAACCTGACCTCCCAGGGCTCTCAGGTGCCACAAAAGAGTCTTGTAACAGTCCTCTTTCTCCCCAGACTGAGCCCATCCTTGTTCACTGGGCAAGCCTTTTACACAGCACAATTACAGCTTTGAGCTCAACACAGTGACAGGCAGTGCCCTGCACTTGACCTCCCATTTATTCAAACCCTCACTCTCATTCCCATCAAAAGAAAGGACATTTTGGGCCTTCCCAGAGAGGGGCAGAGGGGTGTAGGAGGAGCCAGGTTCGCCCAAATCTTTGGCACAGTCACTGGGTCCCTCTGGTACATAGAAAGCCACTTTGGTCCTCAGCTGCACTTCTAGGGCTGGAGATGTCAGAACACATCCATGGAGCCAGAGGAGGTTCAGGACAATACCACCGCCATTTTTAATATTACTACTTACCATATCAACAAACAGTTGTCTTTTCCATTTTACACATAAGGAAACTGAAGCACAGGGAGGTTTAGTAACCTGACCAAGGTCACAGAGCTAGGAAGTGGCAGAGGCAGAATTTGCTCCCAAGCACATGTCTTTCCAAAGCCCACTGTCTTAACCATGACACCAGGTGCTGCGTTGCACTTGGAGCGTTGCCAAAGCATTTTCATATACTCCTTGTCATTTGCTCCCACCCAGGGAGTGTTTATGTGATCTGGCCAAGGCTACACAGCTAAATTGGTGACAGAGCTGAGCCAGCTCTCTGCCTCCATTATACCCACTGCCTCTGCCCTAGGGTGAGCTGCCCCTCTGATTCCTAATTTCTGTTCTAGACAATGGCTACATGGGCTAAGCCCATGGTCACATCTCCTGTTCAGTTTTCTCCCAACTGAATTTGGACTAAGATGTTTTTGATCTCAGAGGGCATTTGACATTCCTCAGGGCTTCCCCTTTGCAGGTGTGAGTTCTTCCATTCTGCTGTGGGTAGGAATCAGCTGTTCTGCTAACTGTGGTTAGTGATTACCAAGGATGAGGCCATCTCAGGCAGCCGAGTATCCTTCATGGTTCCTTTGACAGACCTGCCCTGCTTACTGCCCTGGTGCCCCTGAAAGTAGTTTTCTCTTGTTACCTCTGGGTGCCTAAAGTGAATGTCATTGTTGAGAAACAGGAGCTAGGGAAGTACCTGCAATGATACTGGCTTCTGCTGGATAATTTGAACTAAAGTATATTTCAAACCCCTCACCTTAGCTTGTATTATCACACACATTTGCCTGTCTAATCCTTTTCACCCTTCCTGTGATGCGCAGAGACACAGCTCATCGTAGCAGAGGAGAATGAGGCGGGGGTAGTGCACACACATCTCTGGCAAAATGAGCCCCAGGTTCCTTGGTGTGTCCAGAGTTGTTAACTTCATGCAGTGTCTGTAAACTACATTTGTGAGTCGGCAGTGCACTGAGAGGGCAGCATTAAAATCCTCCCTGTGAATGTTGCAATGGGTGGTTGGCTAATAGCGGGGTCTGTTCTGTGCTTTGCTGGCAAATTGACACCCTCCCTCCACCTCCATACACACAGGAGAGCCCTGTCCTACCCGCTGCCGAGGTCAGGGTCTGGGATGACAGGGTCTGGGATGACTGGCTCTGGGGGCAAGTAACAAACTATTTTTCCTTTCGGTTAGCCTGGGGTTTGGAACAAGTGACAGGGAATCAGGAAGTTGGTGACAGTTACAATCATCAACGCCCATCAGACTCCCTCCCCACAATACCGTGTACACAGCTCCCGCCCCTGAAAGGCCCAAGCCTCCAGAGGAAGAACATCTGAGGCCCTACGCCCACCGGAAGGCTTCTCACCGCTAGCCCCTTCTGCTCAGGAGCAGCGTGGCACCGGCAGGAGGAAACCTCTCTGAAAGATTTTCTGTAGCGGAGAACAGGGGGTGGCCCAACGTGGGGAGATGGGGCACAGAAGGGGTGCGGTGCGGGGGGAGGGGTGGGTGAAGGGCAGCGGCCACAGGGTCCCGAGAGAGTGCGCTGTCTAGTCCCTCTTCATCCTACCCCTCCAGGTCCCAGAGACCTGAGCTTTTCTTCCGTCCTTTCAGGAAGGCGCAAAGGTAGAGGGGGTCCTACCGAGGGAGGAGCTAGAGGCCACCACGACAGATGGACCAGCCCGGTCCTGCCCCTTCATTTTACTGTCGCGGGGTGGCGAGGAAGAACAGGAGGAGTAGAAGGTGGGCGGAGGGGAGAGGTGGGGAGCAAGGACTTGGCAGAAGCGAGCTCGACTGGCGGGAAGTCGCGAGAAGCAGGAGAGCTCTGGGTTCCAAGTCCAGGGGAGGGTCGCGGGCTGCTTCTGCCGCTTACCTGTCGCGCCCAGGAAGAGCCACAGCCGCGCTGCCGTGCAGGTCGCGGGTTTCCCGACGGGAAGTCCTGGAGGGCGGGGCCGGGGCGGGCCCTGCACTGCCGCTGGGGCGCGTCCTCCCCGCCTCTCCCGGGCCAGGTGCAGGCGGCCATCCGCCGCGCCCCCGAGCGCTGCAGCGCGCCGCGGAACGCCCGGCTGCCCCGAGGTCGCCCCCGGCCTTATGCACCCAGCCCGCCGCCGCCGCTGCTGGGAGCCCGGGTGCTCCAGCTTCTCCGGATCTCAGCAAACCCCGGGGGGCAGTCTCCGTGGCCAGGTTCTCAGCGCCGGTAAAGATTGGAGGGTCCTAGCCACCCCAAAGACGACAGGCATTAGCCGAGCCGCCGGCGGCGGAAGCTGCTTGTTTATGGAACCGCAGCGTGTGGCGCGCGGGCTCAGGGGCTGCGCTGCCGGAGCGCTCAGAGCCGGGCAGAGAGGCGCCCCTGGGCTCCGTCCCAGGTTTGCTTCTCATCGCCGGGGTGGTCCTTAGCAAATGACTCCTCCCCTCCATCCAACAGTGAGAGCAGGGAATTTGCTGTGTGCCCCGAACAATGCTAAAGCCTTCATATGCCAGGTCTCAGGTAAATCCCAGCCCTAGCAAATACCTACGATTATTGTCCGGAATATACATGGGAGACGGCTGATAACACAGCTAGCAAGTGCTCCTCAAAAGTGTGGTTCCTTGACCAGCAGCGTCAGCGTCATCGGATAATTTGTGAGAAATGAAGATTCTTGGGCCCCACCCCAGACCTAAATAATCCGAAACTCTGGGAATGGGGCCCAGCAATTTTATCTTTAAAAGCGCTCCGGGTGATTCTGGTGCATACTCAACTTTGAGAACCACTGAACGAGTAGAGACAGAATCCAAATAAGTAAGTTCAGTTCCTAAAGCCACGCTCTGAATCATCCCCCTCAGGCTGCTCGCCACGCGCTGAATCATCCCCCTCGGGCTGCTCACCGGTTCAATCCAGCTCTAAGGTTCTGTGATGTAACCTTTTGGGTCCTTGTCTCAGTAATAGAGAAGGACCACTCCAAATAGCCGATAATTTGGAAATTTTCTGGCGTAGAAAGTTCGACCACCAATTCTGGTTTTCTTCTGTTTGGATATTTAAACGAGTTTGTGTTTCTAAGTCTGTAAGACCTGGGAGCAGGGGCGTGGGTGGGTAGATCTGAGCAAGAAGGCAGTTGTGACATGAACTGGGAAGGGCAGGAGAAGCTACTGGGGATTAACAGTTGGATGGAGAGAAGTAAACTTGTTTTCTAATCTGGGACCCCAGGGTAGAATTGAGCTATTCAGAAGGAGGCCAGAGTTATTCCAGTGATGGATTCTGGAGAGAGGAGGCCAGTGGAGCATGGAGAAGAAGATCTTGCCTAGCCACACTAGATCAGGAAGCAGGTGAAGGATGGACATTCCCAAAGGGGTAGAAAATGGAGGCATCCACTCAGTCTCAGCCTGGTCACCTATCTCCTCCCCTAACACCAAGCGGCTGAGTAACCCCACCCCACCCCCCCCCCCCCCCCCCACCCCCACCCCCGCCCAACTCCCTTCCTTTCACATTAGAGACTCTGTCTGGGGTTTAAATTCCTAAACAGAGACTTTCTACAAAGTTTGCCTTGATCATCCGTTTTGGTTCCTTTACAGACCCTCAGGGTTCATTCTCGTTCCCACTGCTCCAGCTGCCACCCTTGTCACTTGCCTGATTCCACAGCTATTTTTCTCAGAATAAGGGCATTTCCTGTTGAAGACTGTGGGATGCTGCCCTTCATTTCTCTCTTTCCGGGGGCTCGACACTCCTGTGCGCGTCTGACCCTATAGTCTTTGCACCATCCTTCCTCTTGATCCTGATCTGACCCTTGAGCCTTAGTCCGGACCCAGCCTGACCTGAGGGTGATGGGCTCGTCTGGACTCACAGCCTCAGTTCTTCCCCAGGACAGAGTCATGACTGCTAACCCCATCCCAGAGTCCCTGAGAGGCTGATGCCCAAGGAAGCAGCATTGGTCTGTGTTGTGTGTTCCACATTCTGGAAGCAAATTACTCATTCAGTTTTACTTTACCTGACTCTGATTTTAAACATGACTTTGAGTCCTCAGAACAATGAGCTGCCTGATTTGGAGGTGCATGTAGTCCACAGGATGTGTGACCACACTGACTGAGCTGTTCTTTTTTAAAACAATTAATTAATTAAATTTTGGCTGCGTTGGGTCCTTGTTGTTGCACACAGGCTTTCTCTAGTTGTGGTGAGCAGGGGCCACTCTTGATTGTGGTGCACGGGCTTCTCATTGAGGTGGCTTGTCTTTGTTGTGGAGCATGGGCTCTAGGTGCGCGGGCTTCAGTAGTTGTAACACGTGGGCTCAGTAGTTGTGGCGCACGGCCTTAGTTGTTCCGCAGCCTGTGGGATCTTCCTGGACCAGAGCTCGAACCCGTGTCCCCTGCTTTGGCAGGCAGATTCTTAACCACTGCGCCACCAGGGAAGTCCCATGACTGAGCTGTTCTGTCCTCGCAGGAAGGACTGGAGGCGAGCCACACAGAATGACTGCATGGCAGGCCACTTAAAAAATAGTTTTCTTTCATTGAAAACATTACAAAGGCACCTGGTTAAAAAAAATTCAAGCACTAGCAAAAGGTATACAGTGAAAGATACATTTCATTCACTTCTTTCTGGAAATCATCTGTGCCTACTCATGACCGAAACTTTCCATCGTTCAGCTCTTCTGCAGGGCAGGCTTGGATTCCCCACTCCTCAAGAAGTCCTGTGAATTTCTTTCTTTCTTTCTTTTTTTTTCTTTTCTCAGAATCTTATTCTTATTTCTTGCCATTTTAGTTTCTGGTTTTGGGTGTTCTGAAGTTTCGCTTTTCACAGAAGTGTACTTCGGGGGTTTTCCCCCAGTAAGGCAGGAAGTGTGGTGGGGAGCAGATCGGTGGAAGCAAGCGAGACAAGAACAGCTCTGGGAGGCTATTGACATCAGCCTTGGCCTTTATTGAGTCTCTCCCTTATGCCTGTGGTCCCTGGCGAGGGGATGCCCACCTCCGGGTGGGGCAGAATGAAGGAGACCTGCCCACCAGGAGGAGGTGCTGGCTTCACTTGGGAGGGAAAGTTTGACCGAGAAGCTGCCACGAGCACCCCAGGGAGGTCAGGAGGGAGGGCAGGCCCACCCACCCTGCCCCAGACTGTACCCCTCCCCCACCCTCTGCAGGTGCCTGACCAGCGGAAGGAACCTAACACATCCCTTGAACATCTTTAGTCTCAGTTTCTTATCTGTAAGGACTAATGATGCCTTAGGGGTGGTTGTGCAGGTGGAGCTGAGAACTGATGTGAAAATGGCATAGTTCAGGTCCTCTGTTACATCCGTTTATCTCTATTCTCCCCCTATTTCCCCCTTCCTCTTTCTCATCTCATTCCCGTGCTCTGAAGAGAAACCATCAAAGCGAGAAATGTTTTAGGAGCCCAAGCAGAGCTGTTCCAAGTTCTGCCGTAATCACTCATGCATCACAATTCACTCTGCTCTGTGGGCCTCAACTTCCTCATCCGTAAAAAGGTATAATATTATTTTTACTGTTGAGTTGTTACATTAAATAAGTAAAGCGTTTAACCCAGTGCCTGGTATACAATAAGCACTCAATAAATGTTAGGATGTCAGTTGTTATCACTAGCTGTTGTCCTTCTTCCCTTCCTACCTTCAACAATACCATGTTAGCCCACCATGCTTTAGCTCTGTGCTAGGTATTGAGTAGGACCAGAGACACGAAAGTAAACAATCTACTTCCTTCTCCTCAGGACACCCTTAACCTAGGAAGGGAGGTTGATAAACGTAAAAAGGATTAGGACAGGGCAGAGCCAGGACTCTAAAGCGAGGCAAGTGCTTTGGGTTTAAAATTGAAGGGGGCACCAAAAACTCAGTAATCAAGTAGTATATAATGTAATATTTAAAAACATCAAAATTAGTGCAAAAGATATCTATGATGAACAAAATATGAACAATTTAAAACAGAGTAGTGCTCTGCTGAGCCATATTGGAGCCTGAGGTAAAAGAAAAAATGTGGACCCCATGTCCATGCTTTTTTTCTATTAATTTTGTCTTGGCCTCGCTGCACAGTTTGCGGGATCTTAGTTCCCCAACCAGGGATCGAACCCAGCCCCTCATCAGTGAAAGAACAGAGTGCTAACCACTGGACCACCAGGTAATTCCCCCATTTTTCTTTTATATAACTGAAGCCTCCTTATATCATACAATGAATAATTGTTTACTCTCTTGGGAAACGTGGGATAGGTGCATTATGACTAAGGACACTTCTACTTAAATTACACATGATTTCCTTCTTAAAAGCACTCAAGATACCCAGGATCTGTGTGTACTTTTTAAAAAAGAGAAATTTAATAATTGTGAAGAACATCTACATGCTTGCAAGATTTTGCTATGAGAACTCTTTCTGCTGAAAATGATGATATATTATTTATTTAATTTTTGACAGTATGCGGGCCTCTCACTGTTGTGGCCTCTCCCGCTGCGGAGCACAGGCTCCGGACGCGCAGGCTCAGTGGCCATGGCTCACGGGCCCAGCCGCTCCGCGGCATGTGGGACCTTCCCGGGCCGGGACATGAACCCGTGTCCCCTGCATCGGCAGGCGGACTCTCAACTACTGTGCCACCAGGGAAGCCCGATGATATATTATTGTTTAATAACTTTTTTTAAAAAAGAAAAAGATATGCACATTGAACCTTCTGAAACAAAGGTAATCGTATCTCAACCTGACAAAAATATAAGAATAAACTCTCCACCAGAGCAAACTCAACTGCTAACTGCAAAACCTCTGTTATCTATCCCTAAAAAATAAGAGAGGAGGTTCCTATCTTCTTAGATGTTTGAACAGACAATACATTTCCTTACAGAAGGTTGAAATATATATGATGGCACTGGAGTGTTGTTTAATATTGTTTCAGATTGACAGTAAAGGAGAGGTGATGGAATAACTCAATGGCAGGTCTAATGTCCTGATTTTTAATGTCCCCTTAGTGTCCTGAAGTTTTTGCCTCACTGCTTCTTAATTCCCATGGAATCTTATTTATTTATTTTCAATAGGTAACGTGCGTATGGCACAATGATCAAAAGTTCATAAGTATAGTGAACTACGCCTATCCCTGGTCACCTAGTTTTCCTCCCCAGAAGCAGCCACTGTTAGCAATTTCTTTTGATTCTTTCTAGAAACATAGCCCAGAGAAGGAGTCACCCTGATTTTAGCAAGTACCTTAAATAGTAGCTTTTTTCTTTTCTTTTCTTTTTTTTTTGCCACACCATGTGGCATGTGGAACTTCCCTGACCAGGGATGGAACCCGTGCCCCCTGCAGTGGAAGCCTGGAGTCTTAACCACTGGACCACCAGGGAAGTCCAACTTTTTTCATTATATTGTCTGAAGTGGTTAAAGTTATTTTAAAAGCAATTAACTTACTGAGCTCTCTTTGTGCCTCTGATAGATTTCCAGTGGACTCCCTTGGGTTTTCTAGGCAGACAGACCTATGAACAGCATAGGATTTTGGCAAAGTGAAAACGGTTTTGGAGTGAGACCTGGGTTGAATCTCTGTCTGATTTTAAATCCAGCCTTTAAAAAATGTTGGCACTCTCAAAAACAACAAAAAATAAGTTGGCACCCTCCAAAGGCAGCATGTAAGTACAGAGTGGTCCTTCCCCACAGGTGTGGTGGGTAGAGTGGGCAGAGGCCACACAGAACCAAGTACTGCTCCTCTGCCCTCTCCTGGGTTTGTTTGACCTGGATCTGCATAGATCCAGAGGGCTTTGATCTTGGGGATTTCTAAACAGCCAGTGACCAGGAGGAGAGACTGAAGGGGAAGCCCTAAGCTACCTTTTCTTCCTCCACGAATGGAATGTGAGTTATGTTTGCTGAGAGCAGATTAAGATAGATTTTATTGTTTGAAATCATGGATTTATGGCCCTTTAAAGAGCTGCTAATTATCAGCAAGACCTACAACCTCAGCCCACCCCCCATGTAGTAGTGGGAAAAAACAGTCCAGCACCTGGGAATGGGTACAGGTCTTCTCACAGATGGGACCCACTGCCAGACAGGGCGTTGGTGGTATTGGGTGAGGAGTGGTACTAAGAAACACCTATAGTTGGTGAGGAAAAAACCCACATTCTTACTTACTCATGGAAGTTTATCAATTTGAAGGGATGCCCCAGGACATCTCTGATCCCTTTATCCACCCCATGGAAAAGATGACTGGGGATGTGGATTATCTAGTCTATTTATATCACATAATTTTTTTCAACAGGACCTCAGAGGAGCATGAATGAACTCCTTTATATCTTACACTACCGGGAAAAGACAGACCTGAGGTGGTGCCTTGATATAAGTACAGTCCTCCAGGCTGCAGTAAGATGGGACAGCATTATATTGTCATAACGAGGGATGAGCTTAAACTTTGAAAAGGTAATTGGCTCCACTTACTAATTATCAAGACTTAAGATATCATGGGGTTCAGCAGTTACACGAGGTTTACGGAAAACTATACCAGGCTTGCCAAACTACCAAGTGGCTTACCAGGTACAAAACAAGGATGCCTCGCGAATAGAAGGAGAAGCCCCACTGTGGGGAGCTGGAGACAGACTTAGGACCCTGATGGGCTCTGTAATGTGTTATCCTGTCCTGGCCTTCAGTACCCTGAGGAGCCCACAGGTGCTGAATTTTTTTTTAAATTAATTAATTTTATTTATTTATTTTTGGCTGCACTGGATCTTTGTTGCGGTGCGTGGGCTTCTCGTTGCCGGGGCTTGTCTCGTTGCGGAGCACGGGCTCTAGGCGCGCGGGCTTCAGTAGTTGTGGCTCGCGGGCTCTAAAGCGCAGGCTCAGTAGTTGTGGCGCACGGGCTTAGTTGCTCCGCGGCATGTGGGATCTTCCAGGACCAGGGCTTGAACCCGTGTCCCCTGCGTTGACAGGCGGATTCTTAACTACTGTGCCACCAGGGAAGCCCCAGGTGCTGAATTTGAAGGCAGTAGTGGTCAGGGTATTTGACCTCCTGGCATTTTTGGTCCCTTGGCCATTAGCTCAATATGGTGATCTCCTTGCCAGTGATGGGCAAAGAAGTGTGTCTACTGGGGGCCTGCGGGAAAGCTTTCCATTCCTTTGAATGAAACAGATACAAGAATAAGACAGCCTCTTAAAAGCCTATCTGAGAACAAAGCCCACACAGTGACAAGGTGGAGCAAAGGGATGACAGAACCTGGGCCACCACTGACACTGTTTTTTTTTTTTTTTTTTTTAATGTTTATTTATTTGGCTGCGCTGGGTCTTAGTTGCGGCACGTGGGATGTTTGTTGCCACGTGTGAGATCTTCATTGCCACATGCAGGATCTTCATTGCTACATGTAGGATCTTTAGTTGCGATATGCGGATCTTTAGTTGTGGCATGCGAACCCTTAGTTGCGGTATGTGGGATCTAGTTCCCTGACTAGGGATCGAACCTGGCCTTCTGCATTGGAGCGCAGTCTTAGCCACTGGACCACCAGGGAAGTCCCCACCACTGACACCACTGAGCTGGAGCTTATACTGCTCATGGGATCCATCCTATCCTGGTATCTGTTATGTGAGATATCTCAGTGGGCTGTTCTGGAGCCAAGGGAAGGATAGGGGGCACCAGTCCAAAGGGACCCAGACCTCCTCTAAGGACATTCAGATTTTGCTTTGAGTGCACAAAACCTAGAATTTTCTATAGAACCTGGAGCACAACAGTGGAAACAATCCTACCTGGGGAGTCAGAGAACCTCAGAGCTGATATGACCCTCATCTTTTAACTCCCATGGCGAGGAAGCCATGTCTGAATGGGAGCCTTAGCCTGCTGCCCACGTGAGCAGCTCCTCTGAGACCTCTCAAAGGAGGGAAACACCGGAGCTGGGACTCATGCACCTCTTGCCTTTGGGACCAGAGAGTAGGATCCCAGGGAACGTTCTGGAGGTGCCAGGTCACCTCGCCCATTCTTCACAGGGTTACCCCACAGTCAGATGCTATGGGGGAGGCACATCTCAGTATATGGGGTGGGAAGCCCTGATAGAACTCCCCCCAAGCAAAGACTTGGAGAGTGACGGCATGGGGTCCCTCAGTTAGCTGGCAGTTCTGTAATCGTGGGCAAATTGTTCAACCTCAGTTTTCTCTTTTTAAAAAGAAGATATTGAGGTGGGTCTGTTGTGGAATTTGATGAGATAATGTATGTAAATCACTTGTAATGTGCTCAGAATATAATAAATGGCTTTCCTGGTATGTGCCCATAACTCCTCCAGAAAGCCTCACTTGCTTGTTTTCAGCGTTTGGGCAGGAGCCACACAGCTTTTTGATGAGCTGGCTGACTGTGGAGTTTGGTCTGGGTTTGAGGCTGGGCAAGAATGACCACTTGGATCCAGTTCAGAGTTCTTTTGTTTTGGTTTATTCCCCAAGGAGCTGAAAGCAGTCCAAGGGATAGAAATGAGACCAGGGTACATCCAGGGGGCTCCCCATGGTCTCTTGTGTCAGTTCCCAGAGAAGCATCCCTCAGAGTTTGGTGACGTTGGCAGCCAGCGGGCAGGAAGACGTCTGCCAGAATGGAGGAGTGCAGAACTGCAGGTTGGCTGCCTTTGGACCCCAGGCACGGCACACCCAGAAACAACAAAAATACCTCGTAAGGCAATCATTCTGTTACTCAAGCCAGGTGACCTAGGTCTAACTGCAAGCCTTGAAATTCTTCCTGGATCAGCCTTGGGGCAGTCTGTCTCCCCTTATCTGTCCCTGTGCTGCAGGTAGGCAGCTGTTAGTCCGTAAAGAGCCTTATGAGTTGTGAGCAGGCGCCCCTTCCTCTGGGCAGGCGCAGACCTGTGTCAGGGCACGGCTTGGCAAGCAAAGCGTGAGCCAGTTGGCAAGCAAAGCGTGAGCCAGGTGCAAGCTGTACAGCCACCCGGAGCGGTCTCGGAGTTCCCATCTCTGTCCACAGCCTGCCTCAGTGATCTCTGCCTCAGAGGCAAGGGAAGGGGCTTCACTCAGGGTGAAACCAGACTCGGGGGCAAACTCTAGGAATCTGCCTGCTTCGCCACTGTTGCTGTTTGCTGTAAGAGTAGACGCAGATCTGATGTCAGGAGCTGCGTGGGGGAGACTGATGACTACTTAGGACCTGAACTGCCTACTGAGCATGAACTTGTCAGTCTGTGAGGCTGACTCCTGACCAAATGCAGGAGAGCCTGGGGAGCTTGACTATGTATGGGGACAGACGGAGCCTGGGACAGGACCGGTCAAGTGCAAAGGACCTTCTTTCTTCTTTGTCTAGCATGTTTTCAGGGAACCACCTTTGATTCTTAGTCCATGGAGTTCAGATGAGGCCCACCTCACTCCCCAGTACCAAGGGTGGACCTACAGACGGAGGAGGCCCTGCCTTGACCAAAGGAGCCTGCATCCTCGCCCAGCTCAGCAGACAGCAGCGTCTACCTGCGGACACCACTGCACGTGACGATTGCCTATAATCATCCAGATGTGGTGTCTGTCATCCTGGAGCAAAAAGCTAATGCTCTTCATACCACCAACAACCTGCAAATTATTCCAGACTTCAGCCTCAAGGATTCCCGAGACCAAACCGTGCTGGGCCTGGCATTATGGACTGGCACGCACACAAACGCAGCCCAGCTGCTGGGCTCCGGGGCTTGCATCCACGACACCATGTCAGACGGGCAGACCTTGCTGCACATGGCCATGCAGCGGCAGGACGGCAAGAGCGTGCTCTTTCTCCTGGAGCACCAGGCGGACATAAACGTCAGGACTCAGGATGGGGCGACGGCTCTTCAGCTGGACGTCAGAAATCAGCTTCCCCTTGTCGTGGATGCCATACGCACGCGAGGAGCTGACACATCTGTGCCAGATGAGAAGCGGAACCCCCCACTGTGGCTCGCACTGGTACATAATCTGGAGGACATCGCATCCACTCTGGTCAGACGTGGTTGTGATGCCACGTGCTGGGGCCCAGGACCTAGTGGGTGCCTTCGGATACTGCTGCACAGAGCCGTTGATGAAAACAAACGAGTCCATCGTCTGCTTTCTTATTCGCAGCGGCTGCGATGTGAATAGTCCCAGACAGCGTGGTGCTGATGGAGAAGGAGAGGAAGAGGCCAGAGATGGGCGGACCCCCTTGCATTCGGCAGCTTCCTGGGGGCTGGAAGAGACGATACAGTGTCTTCTGGGGTTTGGTGCCACCGTAAATGCACAGGATACAGAAGGAAGAGCGCCTGTCCACGTGGCCATCAGCAAGAAACATGGCGTCGTCATTCAGCTGCTGATTTCCCACCCTGACATCCACCTGCATGTCCGACACAGGCAGGGCCTGACCCCCTTTGCCTGTGCCACGACCTACAAGAACAACAAGGCGGCCAAGGCCATCCTGAAACGAGAGTCCGGGGCTGCTGAGCAGGTGGATGGCAAGGGCCGGAATTTTCTTCACGTGGCAGTTCAGAAAGTGTGCTGTTCCCAATCAGTGTCTAGGCTAACGTGAATTCCAGAGTCCAGGATGCTGCCAAGTTGACCCCTTTGCACCTTGCTGTCCAAACAGACTCAGAAATTAATATAAATATGTATATTTATGTATATGTATATCATATGTATGTGCAAAGATCCTCTGGCCACCGTGATTAGTTTAGGGTTTAGCACATTACCCAAGCCAGGCTACTCAGAGCCTTTCCTGAGATATTTCCTGGAACTAGCAAAAAAGATGACCCCCTCCCCCCCAGTCCCACACCTCTGATCCCCTACCCCACGTGACCACTGATGGAGTCATTAGCTGGGAAGGTGACGTAAGTTCAGAGCAGCTAATGGCCATCTTTGCTATTACGTGAGGAAGGAGAGTCAGCCTGAGCATGAAGACAACACTGAGAAAGCAAAGAATAAAGGTAAAGCACAATAGGACCCTAACGTTATATTTTGTACTCCTGGATCCTGCTATACCTGAAGTCGTTTATTCCTAGATTTCTCCCTTCTTCCGCTTTCTCTTTTTCTCCTTTTCTTTTCCATTTTTTCCTTTCCTTTACTGTCTCTCCCTCCCTCCCTCCCTCTGTTCCTGTTCCCCCTCTCTTCCTTCCTTTCTTCTTTCTCATTTTGGTTGAAATTTGTTTGAGTGTGTTTTTGTTACTTGCAACCCAAAGAATCTGACCAATAAACAATGTGATGCACTGAATTAACTTACTGCTCTGGGAGAGAGGTAAAAGGGCTATCTATGTTCATTTAAAACCAGGCCTGGCAGAGAGAAAGCAGAGAGAAACTCCTAATAAAAGCTTAGGAAAGGACACTTCTGACTCTCCAAGGAGCAGAGAAAGTTGAGTGGTAAGTCATAGTGTGGCAGGGTATGGGGAACACTTACAGATTGGGAGGGATGGACCACCATCCTTTTAGGCTTTAATCTGTGAGATACACTCGAACCAGACAATTTCCCAGGTAGGACTTGGGAGATAGCTGGGAGACCAGGGAACTGGAGGGCTTCTGCTTGGGAGACGTCCCCAAGTCTAGAGAGGCAAGAGGCTGTTGCAGGGTCTGGCCTATCCCTAAGCCCCTCAGGACATGGTGTGCCTCAGACCCTGTTAGTGCTGGGTGAGCAGAGAGTTCACCATTTCTCCACTTCACTACTACATTAGGTTCAGGCCTGTTGATGTTCTGTGGCCAACCACGTCCCGCATGTTTGCTTTGGAGAGATTGTACCGAGTTCCCTAGTGAGGTCTTCCCTGTTGCATATAAAGAGTGCCTCTGTAACCTTCCTTTGTGCAAATCTTTGGCCATTTTCCTAGGGTTACCTGCTAGAAGTGGAACTTGCTGGGTCAAAGGCTATGAACATTATTAAGGTTTTTGATTCTTATTCCAGGAGGCACTATTATCCATTACGAGAAAAGAGATGTAAAAAGTCCCCACCCTTGTCGGCTAGGAGAGGGCTGATGGCTAAATAACTAGAGTAAGAGGTGACCTGTTTTTCAGAAAAACAGAGCCATATCACAATGTCTATAATAAATGGAATTAAGACCATAAAATGTGGTGTGGGTGCAGCAGATCACATAGCATTAAACAAATTAGACTGCCTGGTTCCCTGAAGATACATGGGTCAGAAAGCACCAGAAAGACCTAATGGGGTTATCAGGGTGCTTCCTTGAATGTAGGAAGTGTCGGGACAGTAACAGCTGAAGTTGCATTTACTGAAGGCGACTTTTGTCTAAACAGGGTTAGGACTAGAGGAGGGCAAAGAACTAGCATTTCTCAGGGAGCTCTTCGTTGCATAAGAGAGATCACCAGCTACAAATCAAATTATCCCAGGAGGGAAAGTCTGTCCTGGCGTAAGCAAGAATGTCCTGACATTTTATCCACAGTTGGAATGGTTAATGCACGTGGAAGCTCCGTGGAAGCCGTAAAGCATCGCTGGCGTGGGGTGCAGTGGTAGGCACTAGGGGATCAGAGATGAAAACTCAGTCCCTATCTGTGAGGAGATATCAGTCTACTGCACAAACCTTCTAGAATGAGGTAAGACCCGTACTGTAATAGAGGGGCGTATGCGGGAGGTTCAGGATGGCACAAAGGAGGGAATGATTAACTTCCCTGCTGGAGGAAGAGGTGAGGTGACCTGATTTGTGAAGAATGAGTAGAAGTTTGCCAGGTGGGCAAGTGGGGGAGACACAAATAGAGGGAGGGGCATACATGTGACCTGGGTGGCCCCCAGAATTTGGAGTGCAAATAACATGCCCCAGCTTGTCCCCAGGATTTAGTGCTCTAGGTCCCTTGGCCTGCCAGAGCAGATCCAGAAGCTTAGCCTGGGGCCCTCTGAGGCTCCATTCTCTCCCCAGTATCCCTGTGGTCACTAGTGTTGAGTAGTTGCAGAGCTAGAGGGGTGCGGGGTAGGCAGGCTTGTTGCAGAAGGGGGCCAAAGTTAACGAGGAGGAGCCAGCCCCAGCCAGCTGGTCCTCAGGGCAAAATTGGAGGCATGTGAAAGGACGAGGGTGCTGCAGTGATGTCTTGCCCTGAGTGGTCATTGCACTCCTGGCTGGACCGGTCAGAATTCCCTGTTTAAAACTCTTTTGGCTTTTCCACTAGGCCACTTCCAGCGGGTAAGCAGCCTCCTGCCCTAGGGGTGTGGAGTGCACAGATTCTAATTGTAGACGTCTGTATCTGTTTCTTATGACTGCTATGACAAAGTGCCACAAACTGGGTGGCTTAAAACAGAAATTTATCGTCGTACAATTCTGGAGAAATCTGCAGGGTCATGCTCCCTCTAAAACCTGTAGGGGGACCCTTCCTTGACTCTTCCTAGCTTCTGGTGGTTTGCCATCCATCTTTGTCATTCCCTGGACTGGAGACACATCGCTCCAATCCTCCATCTTCACGTGGTGTTCTCCCTGTGTCTCTCCGTGTCTTCACATGGCTGTCACTTTATAAGGACACCAGTCATATTGGATTAGGGACCTCCGCTACTCCAGTGTAACCTCATCTTAATTAATTCAACCTGCAGTGATCACCTATTTCCAAATAAAGTCACATTCTGAGGTCCTGGGGGTTAGGACTTCAACATATCTTTTTGTTGCTGTTGGTTGGGTGGAGGCATAATTTAACCCATAGCAGCGTCTCTCAGACACACGGCAGAGCTTGCAGGTGGTAAGGAAAGTCTGGCAGCTCCCAGGGCTCTGAAGTGCAGCTCAGGGGTGACAGCCCGGGAACACAGTGTTTACGTTTTTTTTGCTTGCAGACCCAAGGCTGCCTGCAGTTGTGGCTACAGGAAGGTGTGGGCTCCAGGGAGCTGGGGCTCTGCCACACCGCAATGATGCTGGGTCTGGAGGAGGTTGTAGAGTTGAGTCCCCGTCAAGGGAGCCATTTGGGGGCTTTTTCACAGCCATTCTTCAGGGAAAGAGGCCCCCAGTGTAATACTCACTCCAGAGTGTTTTCCTTCCCGAACAGGTAAGGAGTGAAAAGGGATCTAACTAGAGACCCAGGTTTGTTTGTTTTTTTCCCAGAGTTTTCCTAGATATTTTTGTTTGCCCATTAAAAAACTAAACCTTGTTGGTAATTTTATTGTGATGTCCTGTAATTTATAGATGAATAAGAAGAGGATTAACAGCTTTAATAAAATCGAGTTTTTCCTACCAGATGCAGCGTGTGCCTTTCAATTTACTCAAGACTTCTTTTGTGCCACTCAGCAATAGTTTTCATATTCTTGCATGTTACTTTTCTGCTTGATCTCTTCATCTCTTCGCTATGACTGTAATGGGAATCTTTTCTCTCATGCTATTACCTCATCAGTTGTGCTCTGTGTTATAGGGAAGCTATTGAGTTTTGCATAATAATCTTGCACACAACCACTTTTCTGATGCCTCTTGTTTGCAATACTTTTCAGTTGATTCCCTTACGTTTTCCAGGTTTACAATGATATAATTTAGTCTATTCCTTCCTCATCATTTATCTATTTTATTTTTTTCTGTCGTCGAGGTCTGTTGGCTAATTCCCGCCCTATCCATTAATACTGGTGACTGTGGTCATCTTTAACTAGTTTCTGACTTTACTGGGAATACTTCTATTGTTTCCCTGTTAAGAATGGGGCTGGCTTTGATTGTTCCAGTCAGAGTCACCCACAAATGCATCTGCGCTTGGATTTATTAATCTTTTTTTCTTTTTTAAAATAAATTTATTTATTTATTTAAGTTTGGCTGTGTTGGGTCTTCGTTGCTGCGCAGGCTTTTCTCTAGCTGTGGTGAGTGGGGGCTACTCTTCGTTGCGGTGCACAGACTTCTCATTGCGGTGGCTTCTCTTTGTTGCAGAGCACGGGCTCTAGGTGCGCGGGCTTCAGTAGTTGTGGCTCGTGGGCTCTAGAGCGCAGGCTCAGTAGTTGTGGCACACGGGCTTAGTTGCTCGTGGCATGTGGGATCTTCCCAGACCGGGGCTTGAACCCGTGTCCCCTGCATCGGCAGGCGGATTCTTAACCACTGCGCCACCAGGGAAGCCCTACTTTACTTTTTTTTACTGGAGGGTATTTCTTTGAAACTTTCTTGTCTTTCCTTCCCCCACCCATGGTTTGTATTTTCTATGTCTTCTAACAATCTTTCTTTTTATAGAGCATTTGCCATTTAATTGAGTTTTTCCGTTACTTACACAGAATTGAGTACATATTCTTTGCATCAGTGAGGTTATTTATGTCATCTCTTATTTCTCACACGTACGCTTTTTCACTTACATGCCCCTCCCCACACTATGATTTGGTTAACTGATAGTTTATCTTTTTTTTTTCTCTAAAGAATTAGTTTTGAATATACATTTTCCCAGATTTATTGAGATATATTATTATATTGACATATAACATTGTGTAAGTTTAAGGTATACAACATGATGATTTGATACATATGTATATTGTGAAATGGTTACCACAATAAGGTAATCCATTACATCACATAGCTTTCAAGTATATAGTGCAATATTTTTAACTATAGTCACCAGCTATACATTAGATCCCCAGAACTTATTTATCTTATGACTGGAAGTTTCCTTCTTTTTTATGACTATGTAATATTCTTCTGTGTGTGTACACATCACTTTTTTTTTTAACTGAAGTATAGTTGATTTATAATGTTTCAGGGGTACAGCAAAGTGATTCAGTACTATATATATACATTTTCTTATATATGTATATATATATATTTTTCAGATTCTTTTTCATGATAGGTTATTATATGATATTGAATACAGTTCCTTGTGCTTTACAGTAGGTCCTTGTTTATTTTTTTATATACGGTAGTGTATATCTGTCAATCCCAAACTCCCAGTTTATCCCTTCCCCCTTTTTCCCCTTTGGTAACCATAAATTTGTTTTCTATGTCTGTGAGTCTATTTCTGTTTTGTAAATAAGTTCACTTGTATCATTTTTTAGATTCCACAGATAAGTGATATATGATATTTGTTTTCCTCTGTCTGACTTACTTCACTTAGTATGATAATCTCTAGGTCCATCCGTGTTGCTGCAAATGGCATTATTTCATTCTTTTTTATTGCTGAGTAATATTCCACTGTATTTATACTCCACATTTTCTTTATGCATTCATCTGTTGATGCACATTTAGGTTGCTTCCATGTCTTGGCTGTTGTAAATAGTGCTGCTATGAACACTGGGTGCATGTATCTTTTCGAATTAGAGTTTTCATCTTTTCTGGATATATGTCCAGGAGTGGGATTACTGGATCATATGGTAACTTTATTTTTATTTTAAGGAGACTCCACACTGTTTTCCATAGTGGATGCACCAATTTATTGTACATTCCCACCAACAGTGTAGGAAGTTTCCCTTTTCTCCACACCCTTGCCAGCATTTATTATTTGTAGACTTTTAGATGATGGCCATTCTGACCCCTGTGAGGTGATACCTTATTGTAGTTTTGATTTGCATTTATCCAATAATTAGTGATATTGAGCATTTTTCACATGCCTGTTGGCCTGTCTCCTTTGGAGAAATGTCTATTTAAGTCTTCTGCCCAATTTTTGATTGGGTTGTTTGGGTTTTTTTGATATTGAGATATATGAGCTGTTTGTATATTTTGGAAATTAATCCCTTGTTGGTCGCATTTTTTGCAAGTATTTTCTCCCATTCCGTAGGTTGTCTTTTCGTTTTGTTTATGGTTTCCATTGTTGTGCAAAAGCTTTTAAGTTTAATTAGGTCCCATTTGTTTAGTTTTGCTTTTATTTCCATTACTCTAGGAGGTGGATCAAAAAAATATAGCTGCGGTTTATGTCAAAGAGTGTTCTGCCTATGTTTTCCTCTAGGAGTTTTATAGTATCCGGTCTCACATTTAGGTCTTTCATCCATTTTGAGTTTATTTTTGTATATGGTGTTGGAATATAGGACTTTTATGTCCCTTCCAACAATTCTCAGAGAACAGGGACAAGAAGTTCTGGAGAGATGCCAACAGATATCTAGATTATAATCAAATTGTTGGGACTTTCCTGGCAGTCCAGTGGTTAAGAATCCACCTTCCAATGCAGGGGACGCAGGTTTGATCCCTGGTCAGGGCACTAAGATCCCACATGCTGTGGGGTGACTAAGCCCATGCGACGCAACTCCTGAGCACTCGAGCCACAACTACAGAGCCCGTGTGCCACAACTACAGAGCCCATGTGCCACAACTACAGAACCCATGTGCTCTGGAGCCTGAGCACCGCAACTACTGAGCCTGCTTGCCACAACTAGAGAGAAGCCTGCATGCTGCAACGAAAAGCCCGCATGCCGCAACGAAAAGATCCTGCATGCCACAACAAATATTCCACATGCCGCAACTAAGACCGGATGCAGCCAAAAATAAAATAAATAAATAAATATTAAAAAGAAAACAGAACAAAAAACAAATTGTAATGGCCCTTATTCATTTTGCCTACCCCAAACAAAGCTGAGTGTTTCTATATCTGCTTCAAGGCTGGATTTTTTTTCTCTGCTATTCATTGACTGACCATCTCATAGTCCTCGTTGTTTGTGGTAAATCTAGCAAATACTCTTTCTTTCTTATATTGTATAAGAAAGGACCAGAGAAACTCTACCTTCTTTAAAAAGGAGGCTGGCCTTTTCAATTTGGCAAAAGATTAGAGGTAGAAAAAGGTAAAACCATGAGATACATTCAAATTCTATGTCTAGCCCCTTTTGCCCCAGCCCAAATGCTGAATAGGTCTCTTTTCTTTTTTATTAACTGCAAAATAAAAGGCCTCAAGGGGGTGTTTCAATGCGAGTAGAAGTAGCTCGGGTTGAATTTATATCTATGTCAGATAATATGTTTCTAGAGATAAGAGGCAGTAATAGTTATTTTCAGAACTTCATGAGAGTTTGTTCAGTAAACTAATGAATGGGTATCACTGACAAGCTTTCCAAAGTGGAAATTATATGAAGCTGTAATCTGATGGGAAAGGGTAACAGAGGGGAAGCCCTTGGTTTCTGCTCTGGGGAGTTCATGTCAATTCTAAAGGAGATTCACAATTCACTGTTCAATTGAAGGCAATTCAACTTTATGCAGGAAGCGGCTGAATGGAATTATATTTCTAGGAATCCACACGATGAAGTGGAAAGCCTGAGTAGTTCTTGACCCAGCTCTGCTACTAACTGGCTTGGGCAAGTCCCTATTTTAGGCACATTTCAGCTTTCTAGTCTGTGGAGTGTTCTGTGTACAATTACAGACCCGTTGGAGAGAAATGAGATAAGGTATTAAAAACACTGAGCATATAGAATTATACAGATGTGCGGTATTGAATTTGCAGCCACCTTAAGGATATACTAGGCCTACTGGCTACAAGTGAAATAAGAACTTCCCTGCTTAGCATAACAAGCTCAAGAGGTCTTCTCCCCAAGAAGATAAGATATGGAGTGAAACCACTGTAAACAGGCTTGATTTCTAAGCAGGGCGAGGTTTGGTTAGAAACGGATAAGATAAATGTATTTAATGAATACAAATGTGTTCAAATCTGATATCAAGGACTTGGCAAGTGGTCCTTGGTTAACACCTGTTTCTCCTAAATTCCTGAATGACTTCCTTCCTATGTGGATCTGGAAATCCCAAAGTTTTTTTCTTCAAGGCCTGCTTTTCTGTTTTGTTCTGATCCCTCTATAAGTCCTTTCCTTCTGCCTCTGTCCACATATCTCAATTGTGATTCCAGAGAAAGCAGAACGTAGGTTTCTGCCAGTTTACGTGGGTTCCGTCTACCAGAACCTTACTTTAGTCTGGAACAAGGTGTAAATGAGTACAGTATAGGAAATTTCTTTTATTCTTCTTTTTTTTTGGCTGTGTGACTTTCAGGATCTTAATTACCTGACCAGGGATTGAACCTGGGCCCATGGCTATGAAAGCACCCCCCACTGGACCGCCAGGGAAGTCCCCAGTATAGGCAGTTTCTAGGATGATGATGACAAATGGAGGGAGAGTGATTTTCCCAGTCAAGAGTCAGTTTTTGTGGCGCTTCATTGTTCTTCCCTATGATGTGTGGTGTCCCAGGATGGCAGCGTGCTGTGAACAAAGAAAATCGTATTCCGTAGTCTACTAGAACCTCTGCCCTGGCGGCTCTTTTTTTTTTTTTTTGCGGTACGCGGGTCTCTCACTGCTGTGGCCTCTCCCGTTGCAGAGCACAGGCTCCGGACGCGCAGGCTCAGCGGCCATGGCTCACGGGCCCAGCCGCTCCGCGGCATGTGGGATCTTCCCAGACCGGGGCACGAACCCGTGTCCTCTGCATCGGCCAGCGGACTCTCATCCACTGCGCCACCAGGGAAGCCCTGGCGGCTCTTTTGACAGTTTAAACAGGGCAAGAAATATGGTAAGTTGATGGAGAAATTAAGATGCTTTAGATGGAAAAGTTGGTTGCAATGATGTGAGAACACTTTTCTCAGACCTTCTGAGTTTCTTGTGTTTGCGCCTTTTTTGTCTCTGAATAAGAGAATTTCAACGTTTTCCAACCAATGTTTAAAAATAATGTAGGTGCTCTTTCCCTGCTTCGCGCGGAGGGGGAAGCTCGGGTGCATTCAAGATTCGGCTACAACTGTAACCCACCGCCGTGACCGAAGAAGGCATTGCTGCTGGAGGTGTAATGGATGTTAACACTGCTTTGCAGGAGGTGCTGAAGACTGCCCTCATCCACGGTGGCCTAGCCCGTGGAATTCGCGAGGCTGCTAAAGCCTTAGGCAAGCGCCAAGCCCATCTCTGTGTGCTTGCATCCAGCTGTGATAAGCCTATGTATGTCAAGTTCGTGGAGGCCCTTTGTGCTGAGCACCAGATCAACCTGATTAAGGTTGATGACAGCAAGAAACTAGGGGAATGGGTAGGCCTCTGTAAAACTGACAGAGAGGGAAAACCCTGTAAAGTGGTCGGTTGCAATTGTGTGGTGGTTAAGGACTACGGCAGAGCCTCAGGCCAAGGATGTCATTGAGGAGTACTTCAAATGCAAGAAATGATCCAATAAAAACACTGGGCTCTTGCTCCTCATAAATTAAAAAAAATATATATATAGGTAAGGTGCCTAGTGGAAAATTTGGGGCTCTTTTTACTTACCTGAAAAGAGAGTCCCACAGATTTTACCATGTCCCCGGGGGTTCAAGACCTAACCTCTCCCCACCAAAGTCTAAGAACACTGGTGTTAGAGGAGGAAGGATGTAGAGACAAAGTTGGAAGGATAGCCACATTTGGAAGCCACGAAGAGAGGGTGGGAGGCTACAAAAGTTAGGGAAGGACAAAAGCCCAGGCAGCCCCATGGGAGGCAGTAGGTGGTTAAGCGTGTGCATTCTGCAATCAGATACATCTGAGCTGAGAGCTCAGCGTCTCCGTTTATTAACTGTGCTTGCTGCGTGAACTGGGGCAACTTACATCTCTAAGCCTCAGTCTTCAGTGTTCTCATCTGTAAAATGGGATGATAGAACCTACCTCATAGAGTTGCTGCAAGCCTCCTTGCTTCCCTGTGGTGTGTGTGTGTGTGTGTGTGAGTGTGTGTGTGTGTGTGTGGTCTCTGTCTTTACCCATATTTTGCATTTTCCTGTCCATTTTATGACTCCTTCTAGGCCAAGAATGCTGTTTTTTCTGCTTTCTTTAGAAGAATAATCAGTGTGAGGTGGTGTCCTTGGCTGAAAATCCTCCTTCTAGCTCCTCCCACACCTCTTTGCTGGCCAGGCTGAGAGCAGCGTATCTGCACTTTTCCAAGCAGTGTAGGGAGCAGTAGTGGCTGGGAGCCTAGAACCTGGAGGCTGGAGCCAAGTGAGCTAGCCTCCTTTGGGAAGGAGAAACCAGAACAGCCCTGGGAGGGGAGAGCCTATCTGCAGTGCTCCAGAGAGCAGCTGCCTCAGGGCAGCCTAGTTCCTTTTGTAATTTGCACAACAGACCAGAAGATGGGGCTCTTGACCTTGAGTCAAGGGCCAGAGGCTCTGACTTTTTCTACATTTGAACTGGAGGAAAATCAGACCTACTAGAGCTCCCAGGAATCCTCTACGTCCTCATTCTCCCTGCCCTGACCACTCATGCCCACTCTCATGAGAGCACCATGGGAGCTGGCTTTCTAGGGAGTGGGGAATGGAGGACACATCTTCCCTTTGGTTGCCATCCTTGGCCCCTCCTGAATTACCACGTTACCAGAGTCCATATAAATGACCCCCTGCCTCACGTTTCCCCCTCTAACCCATCTTGCCCCCAGTGGTAGATTTCAGCAATGGTACCATTTACATAGGACAGTGTTGCATTGTGGCCAAGAACTCTAGAATCAGACAGATTCATCCTTGACTCATCTCATCAGATGAGACTCTCCTCACCTCCTCAGAGAAGCCCCCCTGACCACCCCATCTAACGTAGCTCTCCCCACCCGCACGCCCATTACTCTATCACATAACTTTGCAATTTACTTCACAGCAGCTCTTATAACCTGTAATTGTCTTGTCTTTTTACTTGTTTGCTGTCTCCCCACTAGACTGTACGGCTCAAGAGGTCAAGACCCTGTTTGTTTTATTGCTGTTTCCCTAACAGTCAATGCTGAATACATAGATTCTCAGTAAATATGTTCTGAATTAATAAATGATCAAATCCCGGCTTTATGACTGCTTAACCTTGAGAAAGCTGCTAAACTTCTCAGCCTCAGTTTTCTTACCAGTGAAATGGAGAAATAATGGAGAGTTAGGAATATTAAATGACACAGTGCATTTAAACCCTGGGCCTGGTGCATGGAAGTGTTCTTTAAAATTTTCAGCAGTGTCCTACTTTCTATCACATGAGAGAAAAAAAAGTCTGAACTAATTAGCTGGCTCTCTATAATTTGGTCATAGTTTTTCTTTACCACAATTTTTACTTCCTACTGCTCTTCTCTATAACTTTCTGCTTTGGTCCAAGTTGTGGCTATCCTGAATGGGTCATGTGCATTCCTACTGTTAAATCTTTGCCCAAGAATTGAGATGCTTGCTCTCCTTACCTTGGCTCGACTGTTTTCAGATTTAGCCCAAACCCATGTCCTCTGTGTCATGTTCCTAAAGTGTCCCAAGTCATAAAGATCATTTTCTCTTCTGAATTTTTATAAACTTTGTTGTTTATATTACTCATATGGCTCTTGTTTTATGTTCTATTATCTTGTCATCATATTAACATATATACTATTTCCATGATTAGACTGTAAGCCCTTTGGAGATATGTATTTTATTTTATTTTTTAATTAATTAATTTTTATTTATTTATTTTTGGCTGCGTTGGGTCTTCGCTGATGCGCGTGGGCTTTCTCTAGCTGTGACGAGCAGGGGCCACTCTTTGCTGCGGCACGCAGGCCTCTCATTGTGGTGGCCTCTCTTGTTTTGGAGCACGGGCTCTAGGCGTGTGGGCTTCAATAGTTGTGGCCCTTGGGCTCAGTAATTGTGGCTCGTGGGCTCCAGAGCGCAGGCTCAGTAGTTGTGGCTCACGGGCCTAGTTGCTCTGCGGCATGTGGGATCCTCCCAGATCAGGGCTCGAACCCGTGTCCCCTGCATTGGCAGGCAGACTACCAACCACTGTGTCACCAGGGAACTCCCTGTATTTTATTTTAGATTTCTCTGCATCTTCAGTGCCATTTGGGCTTGTCCTTAGTAGGTGTTCAATTTGTTTTTGGTTAGACTGAATTAAAAGCACATATATTCACTTATGTATTTAGAAATTATGTATATATATTTATACAACTTGTATAACTTACATATTTATAGCTATGTTCTATGTGCCCAGCATTCTTTTGAGGCTCTGTGAAGTATACAGAAGAGCACAGGAAAAATAATTTTGCCTTCAAAAACTTACAATATTATAGTAAGCTAAAGTCAACGTTTAATGAAAGTACTTAACCACAGCATGGTAACTGCTATAAGAAAGTTATGAGGTGCTATGAAGATTCAGAGGAGGGAGTGATAACATCTCCTAGGGGTGTTGGGGAGAGTTGAGGTTTCTTGGAAGAGGTAGCCTTTGAGACTAACTTTGAAGGATGATTAAGATTTCGATGGGCAAAAATGGGGGTGAATTCCAGATTCAAGGGTCAGGATTAGTGAAGTGATGAATTAGGGAAGAGACTGTGGCAATGAACACTAAGAAACAGGACCAAGGCCTTAAACCAGAGACCAGGAACATGGTTCTGCCTCAGGGACACTGAAGCACAAACTTGTTTCAGGTTTTAGGGCCAACACAAGGAGTGGTATGCAGGGGTTGAAACTTGAACATGCACCAACCATACTATTTTCCCCAGGTGTAGCTTCTTTGGAGGCTGAGGATGATTTGCAACTGTTCTTTTTCCTTTAATAATGTGGACTCACCCACAGCCTGATAGTGGACATAAAGCAAAAACCCCTTTTTCCTCCTCTTGGGGACAGAGAATTGGCTGGATTATGGCCAGCCTCTTTTCTTTTAAAACCAAATCAAACTGAATGTGATACTCATGGGTTTCTAACCTTGCCTTAGCTCAGTAGTTCTTCTGTGGTTAAATAACTTGCCTTAGATCATTTCTCGGAAAAGCTGGAAGCATTTCTGTGGAATTATTTCAACAGTCATCCTTAGCTCAACTCCGTGCTCGTACTGCCAACCTGAGACCCAGGGAGAAGACCTAAACTGCAGTGAGTCCATGGAGGGGATCGGATCACTGCCTGCCTGCTTCTCGTTAATACTCTTTAAGCTGACCAGTACCTCGAGGATTAACAAGTAATTTTAGAAGGCCCTTCCCCCTCACCCTCAGTTCCTTCCTTCTGCAACCCCAAGGGATGGTTCCCCAGAATTTAAAAATCAACACCCAAGGAACAAAATCACGATAGACAAAACCGACACTTTCTCAGTTTTCAAGGGTCAGGTGCATCCACAAATAGAACCACGAAATTTTCAATCTCTAGCAAGCAGTCGGAAGGACCTTCAAACCCAGAGGCCCCTAAAGGGAGGGCGGCGGTTTCCATGGCAACCGGGCCCCGGAGCGGTTGGCTCTCCCGGCTCCCTCCTCCTCCTCCTGGTAGTCCAGGGTACCGCCGGACAGCGGCCTCCGGTGCTCCGCGCCCTGATTGGCCGCACAGGCCGCGCGTTGATTGGCTGCGGCGAGGCCTCGCGGGCCGGCGGCTATGGAGGAGGCGGCCGCGGTTGATGGTTGACTGCTGGCTCCAGGGTAGGGGTCGCCGCTCGGGCGATCTCCTCAAACCCGACCAGAGTGCTTGGACTGCTGACGTTCGGCCTGGAGCCCGCGGGCGAGACCTAGTTGGGCTCCGCCATGCGGGCCGGGAGTAACGAGCCGGACGGCGTCCTCAGCTATCAGGTAGGGCCCCGCCTCCCGCCCCTCCCCGGGGCTCAGCCTCCTCATCCTCTGCCCACCCTCCTTTCTCTGCCCCCGAGTCGGGGCTCCGCAGGCCACTCCCTGAGGGCGAGGGGAGGCCAGCTCGGGACACCAGGGGGCGCTCGGGGCGGTCGGGGATCGGGCCCGGGCTGCGAATGGGTGACCTTGGGCCAAAAGGGGGAGCCGCATCCTTTGCGTGGCCGGCTGAGGAGCCCTGACGGCCCGCGGCCGGCGACCTCTGTTCTCCTCGGATCCTCTTTGCTGGGAAAGAGGCTGGCTTCTGGCCTTGCCGTGTCCTGCTGGAACGTGGGAGAAAGGGTAGCCAGGGACCTTGCTCTGGTGAGGCATGTCTCCTCTTTGTGTTTTTCTTTCAGGGGGTTTCTGGTTCCTCACTGGCTCAGAGGAAGAGCTGGAAAAGACTTGAGGCTGAGACCAAACCCTAAACCTTGTCAGCGTGGTCAGCTTTATGACTCCCTCCATCCCGTTGCACAGCCAGCTGTCAAGTTCTGGATAGGGAAGTGGAAATGGGCTGGGGAAGTATTAAGGGGTCAGGAACAGGTGTTTATTTAAAGGAATGAGGAAACTAGGTTTAAGTAGCTGATAACCCAACTGTTGGGGTGGCTAATGTAAGGTAAAGCATTGGACTAGGGGTCAGAGACTGTAGGTTCAAATCCTGCATCTGCCTCTCACAGGCTTTGTGACCTTGAGTAAGTCACTTGCCTCTTTGAACCACAGTTTCCGCATCTAGCAAAATGGGAATGATATTATTGGCTTTGCTTACCTCACAGGGTGATTTTGAGGACGAAATGAGGTGCTGTTTGTGAAAGAGCTCTGTAAAATGATGTTTATTGTGTGGCAACCAGTATAGGAGTGGGAACTCATTGAATTCTCACTCCCCCCTTTCCTGTGCCCATCACGTGACAATGTGGTTACTGCTCTGGAAAGAGGTGTTGAAGGGAGGTCAAGTCTGAAGTGGAGGGCTGTGAAGAGAATGATGGACCTTCTCAGAAGGATGACAGGTCTTGAAACAAGGGCCATGTTGACGTCAGGATGGTTTCTGTAAAGAGGCAGAGAAAACTTGAGTTTGTAGCAAAATGGGTATCACTGACTCACTCCTCTTCTTCCCGGTAATAGTTTACTACTAGATGATCCCATTGAGTGTGTCTCTGTGTGTGTATGTTTGTGTGTGAATAACCATTTTAATCAGTCACACAAATAAATGTATCATTTATAAACTGTGATGCGTGCTTAGAAAGGAAGGTATGCAGTGCTGTGAGTGTATATCACAATGGTTCCAGCTTTGGTCTCAGATCACAGATTTTGCTAAGGAAGAAAATTTGGGCAAAGATCTAAAGAATAAGTGTCAACTGTGAGAAGAGGGAGATCAAAGGGCTTTGGAGACAAAGAACAGCAGAGGAGGCACATCTGGTTAGAAGACCTGAAAGAAGGCCATTGTGGATGGAGCCGTAGGAAGCAATGAGGGGAATGGTGTGAGATGTACTCTGGGGTCATAACATAGAGAGAGAGAAAGAGAGAGGAGCCAGAGAGAGAATGAGAGCTAATGAGATCATGATTCCATTCTCCTCCTGAAAGATTTCTCTGGCTGCAGCAGGGAGAACAGGCTGGAACGAATGTGAGGAGACAGTGTCCTTAACATGCAGAATGTGTTCCAGTTGTATTGTCAAGATCATAATAACCCCCAGGCTTCTGTTAGTGCTCTGTGAAAATGATAATTCCTGAGTGCTTCTGGGATAGGACAGAAAATAATTATCTCTTTTATATCTAGTTCATGAAACTTTTGTGGGCAGTGGGGTGACGAGAGAGCAAAGAATAGAGTGGAAACAGCAGGACCTCGTAAAGGCTGAGTCAGGTGATGGGCAAATGGGTACTTGAGATATAGGGTGGAAAAGAAACAAGAGTAGAAGGAGGAAAGGAAATGGGGATGACTTGGGGGAGACACAGTCAATCGATTGAAAATTACCAACTAAGCCTCCTGTGTGCCAACTGAGCTGTGTGGAAGGGAGCGGGCGTTGCAAAGTGAGCAGACTGTGTAACTTGGTGTAAACTGAGATTCCAGGCATCACATCTAAATAACCTAAGTCTAGGCTGATTTCTCTGGTTTGGACTACTGTGCTGGCCTCTAACAGTTTCCTTCTGCTCTTCCTTCTACAGTCCACTTGCCGCATGGCAGCCAGGGAGAGTTTTTTTTTTTTTTTGGCTGTGTTGGGTCTTCGTTGCTGTGTGCAGGCTTTCTCCACTTGCGGCGAGCGGGGGCTACTCTTTGTTGCAGTGCGTGGGCTTCTCATTGCGGTGGCTTCTCTTGTTGTGGAGCATGGGCTCTAGGTGCACAGGCTTCTGTAGTTGCAGCACGTGGGCTCAGTAGTT
Organism: Monodon monoceros; assembly: GCF_005190385.1. Lineage (NCBI taxonomy): Eukaryota > Metazoa > Chordata > Mammalia > Artiodactyla > Monodontidae > Monodon > Monodon monoceros. The sequence goes on from NW_021703783.1 coordinate 39,378,383, forward strand.
GTGGCATGCAAGCCGTAGAGCACGCAGGCTTCAGTAGTCGTGGCTCACGGGCTCTAGAGCGCAGGCTCATTAGTTGTGGCACAAGGGCTTAGTTGCTTTACGGCATGTGGGATCTTCTCAGACCAGGGGTTGAACCCGTGTCCCCTGCATTGGCAGGCGGATTCTTAACCATTGCGCCACCAGGGAAGTCCCAGAGAGAGATTTTTTTTAAAAAAAATTAACTAATTAATTAATTAATTTTTGGTTGCGTTGGGTCGTCGTTGCTGCCTGCGGGCTTTCTCTAGTTGCGGTGAGCAGGGACAGCTCTTCCTTGCAGTGCGCGGGCTTCTCACTGGGGTGACTTCTCTTGTTGTGGAGCACGGGCTCTAGGTGCGTGGGCTCAGTAGTTGTGGTTCGCGGGCTCTAGAGCGCAGGCTTAGTGGTTGTGGCACGTGGGCTTAGTTGCTCTGCAGCATGTGGGATCTTCCTGGACCAGGGGTCGGACCCATGTCCCCTGCACTGCCAGGTAGATTCTTAACCACTGCACCACCAGGGAAGTCCCCCAGAGAGAGCTTTTAAAAACACAATTCAGATGTCATATCCTATCTGGAAACCCTTCAGTGGCTTCCCAGTGCACTTTAGAATAAAATCCAAACTCCCTGTTGTGGCCTACCAAGCTTCATTGTGACCAGGGCCTTGCCCACCCTCCCTGACGACCTCTCCTCCACTCTCTCACCACGCACCCCTGCACTGGCTATCTTTCCGTTCCTTCTATGTGACCAGCTCCTTCACGCCTCAACAGCGTTGTTCTTGTCATTCCTGTGGACATTCTTCTACCTGGGCCTTCTCGTGACTCAACTCAGATGCCCCCTCCTCAGGGTGGCTTTCCTTGGCCTCGACTCACAGTTAATCTCGTTCATATGATTCTGCTTTCTTTTCTTAATAGTATATATAACTTATCTGGAGTGTTCTTGTTTTGATTTCTTGATTACTATCTTTTCAAATAGAAGCTTCATGAGGGCAGGGACCGGGTTGAAAATCTTGTCATCTGCACAGTGCCTGGTATAAAATCTGTGCTCAGTTGCTGAGTGAATGAACGACTCTCTTGTGTCCAGAGTCAATGTACTTCTCTTTAAGGCGCTCCTGGTCTTGTCAGTATCAGCCCAGAGCCTCAGACGGCCATTGCTTTATTACACGGAAGCTCTCCTTTCTCTGCTGCTGTGCCTTCGCTCAGGTATTCTAGCTGGAAAACTTTTCCCCTCTTCTCCACCTAGAATATTCCATTTGAATCTTTAACCTCTGGCTCCACGTCATCATCAGAATTTATCACTCACTCTTTTTTGCTCACAACCACCACCACGTGCTATAACTTCTTCCATCCCTTACTTGTGGAATCTACATGTTCATCTCTGCTGCTAACCTGCCAGCTCCCTTTCATGTTGTTGGTTGTGTAAGTTAACTTGTATTGAGTGCTTGCCACGTGCCAGGTGCGCTGCCAAGTGCTTTCCATGCATTGTCTCCTTTAATTCTCTCAATAACCCTGCAACTTACATGCCCTCATTATGCTTATTTTCCAAATGAGGAAACCAAGATGTAGAGTGGTTAAGTAACTTCTAAGAAGTGGCAGAGCTGGCTGTCTCTAAATAAGTGTCCTTAATCACTCTACATTACCGTGGCTTGTGTCTCTGACACCTGGACCGGTGACTGATTAAAAATGAGCACTTAAACGTGTTTGGGAAGATACGTGTGGCAAGGTGTACAAAGGATGTATTAGAGTGGGAAGAGCTGGAATGAAGGAGGCCAGCTAGGTAGCTGTTGGTGGAGTTTAGGATGAGTTAATGAAGGCCTGCATTATTGAATTTTTTTTTTTTTTTTTTACGGTACGCGGGCCTCTCACTGTTGTGGCCTCTCCCGTTGCGGAGCACAGGCTCCGGACGCGCAGGCTCAGCGGCCATGGCTCACGGGCCCAGCCGCTCCATGGCATGTGGGATCTTCCCAGACCGGGGCACAAACCCGTGTCCCCTGCATCGGCAGGCGGACTCTCAACCACTGCGCCACCAGGGAAGCCCTGCGTTATTGAATTTTGATGAGATCTCCGGAGGTGGTTATTGCAATTTTAGGAGTCGGTGAGCTCTTAAAAGGGATAGTAAGAGTGGAAGGAGATCAGAAAGCTTGAGGGAGAGCTCCTAGTTTGGACTGGAACTAGGGACAACTTGTAGCTTCAAAATTCTCCCGATCAGCACTTTCAGAACTGAGCAGAAAGAATTTTTGGAAGAGAAGGCTGGAGAGGTTGAAACCAGAAGCACTTGAGCCAAGTGGTGCTGGGAAGCGCAGGGAGGTTCAGAGAGGGTGCAAGTGGCGGAGAGGGGAGCAAGTGAATTTGGGCAATTACCAAGGCTTTTATGTGAATCACGCCGGCTTAGAACGGGAAATTTTGAAGAAATCTTCAGAATAACAAATCCTGGTGAATGGCTGATAACTGGGAAGCTTGGCAGATGGGAAGAGTCACACTTTATGTTTTAAAGTAGACCCGAAAAACTCTCGGAGGCTAGTGCTCAGCGGCCCTGGCACGTGTTTGTGCTCAATAAATATTTGCTGAGCGAACGAATGGCTCTGTAGAGAGCGGATAACTTTTCTGAGGGTCATGGTCAGTTCATGGGAAGCAGTCAGTATGTATTTGCTGAATCTTACTGAACAAAAGTATCAACCATAGCAGCTTCTCCTGTTACTGCCTTGCAATGTACAATCCATCCGCCTCCAGCCCCTCCCCATGCACTAGGTGTTCCTTTCCTGTGTGGGAATTGGGGAACATGTGAGCATTCTCTTTATCTGGCATCACCAGCTCTACTGGGGAGCTTCAGTAGGAGAGGTGTGGACTTTCCTGCCAAGCAGAGAATTGAGGCAGGCTGGGGGGACAATTCAGTTTGCAAATTTACTTCCTTCTGAACTTGTGGATAATTGTCTTAGCTCATGGTTTGCCTTGGCAGGGTAGACAGGGCTCTCAGTTAAGCCTGCCACAGTGGTAATCAGGACACAGAAGAGCAATGTGTTCTAAATCTGCTGCTAGGTAACAGCAGCAAATCTGAGATAATGGAGAGGTTGGTTGTTTCCTGTAAGGTAGTAACAAGTTTACTCTGGTTTTGCTAGTTAGAAAGCCATTAATGTATGTATTAGTGTCTATTGCTGCCCTAACAAATGACCACAAATTTACTGGCTTAAAGCAACACAAATTGATTAGTTTACAGTTCTGTAGTTCAGAAGTTCAGCACAAGTCTCACTGCGCTAAAATCAACGTGTTGGACGGGGCTGTTTCTTTCTGGAGCTTCTAGAGGAGAATCTGTTTCCTTAACTTCTTCAGTTTCGTGAGGCTGCCTGCATTCCTTGGCTTGCAGTTCCCTTTCTTCACAGTCAAAACCAGCAACACAGCATCTCTCAGACCCTGCTTTTGTCATCAAACCTCGTTCTCCAGCTGCACTCTTCTGCCTCCCTCTTCCACTTTTAGGGATCCTTGTGATTACATTGATCCCACTGGATAATCCAGATAATGTCCTTATTTTAAGGTCCACTGATTAGCAACCCTTTTTCCATCTGCAACCTTAATTCCCCATTGCCGTGTAAGGTAACGTATTCATAGGTTCCAGGGATTACGATGTGCAAGTCCTTTGGGGGCCATTATTCTGCCAACCACGATGTGCTAGCTAGTAAGTTGTATGGAACAGGAGTGACTCCAAGTGGGGTTCAATAAAAAAGTCACTGAGAAACCAGAGCCACTTTGGAATTTTAGGCCCCTAGCAGGCTGCTGAAGTGTCAGAATAGGAAGCTCATGGGTGTTCAGGAGCTCACGGCCACTGAGAGGGGGTCTAGAACAGCTGCATACATCCTCATGGAACCCCTTTTTCTTGCTATAGGTTGTCTGCATTCATTGAGGAAGTCAAATTGAGGGTATTAGAGAGTTGGGGATCTTTGGGTCAGATTCAGTGATGGGCTTTACAGGGGGTGAGAATTCATGGGCTTTCTGGATGAAGAGGGAGTTGGAAGTGAATAAGGAGATGGAGAAGTATTGGAATTCTGGGCAGTAAAGACAGTGTGAAGTACAAGAAGGTAATAATATGACAATCTTGAGCTGTTTTCACTGTGGACATTAATCCATGATTAGGTGACCAGAGCTCACTAAAATGACCAGGTTCTTTGCTTTTGGCAATGTTAGTGTATGATGTTAATGCATTGTAGTATATAATGTTAATACAGAGAGACTTGAGTTGACGTTCCTCCTATCTCACTTAACTCTTGTGAGATCTTACTTAGCCTTGATTTAGGACTGTTGTGCGGATTAAGTGAGGTAAGATATGTAAAGCACAATGCTAGGTATACAGTAAGTGCTCAGTAAATATTTGTTCCCAGTACTAATTGTGGTGACTCAGTTTGTTGATTAGAAACCCTGGAAGTCACTTCTGTATTTGTTGATTTAAAATAATTGTGTATCAGAACTCAATAAATACTGGTTGTTGTTGGGTGGGTGGGGTAGGAGGGTGTTACCTGAAACCATTGGATAAAAGATGAGAGGGGGGGACTTCCCTCGTGGCGCAGTGGTTAAGAACCCGCCTGCCAGTGCAGGGGACACGGGTTCGAGCCCTGGTCCGGGAAGATCCCACATGCCGCAGAGCAACTAAGCCCGTGTGCCACAACTACTGAAGCCTGCACACCTAGAGCCCGTGCTCCACAACAAGAGAAGCCACTGCAATGAGAAGCCCGTGCACCTCAACGGAGAGTAGCCCCTGCTCACCGCAACTAGACAAAGCCCGCGCGCAGTAACGAAGACCCAACGCAGCCAAAAAAAAAATTAATTAATTAATTAAAGAAAAAAGATGAAAGGGGCTTTGGAGGTGAAAGAGTCGAGACTGATTGCAGGAAGGGAGGCTGAGCTGAGTCTGGCAGTACTACCACCCTGCAGGTTCAGAGTGGAGCCACAGCGAGGGGTCAGGGAGAGGGCTCAAGGTGGGCTCCACTGCCTGCTGCTTCTCCCTCGCCTGCAGCCTCTGTGTCTGCTTCAAGGATCTGGGGCCATTATGTAAGACTCAGCCCCACCAGTGCCTTTTAACTTGTCCATTAACTGTAAGTGAGAATCTGGTCTGCTACTCAGCTATAATTCATTCATTTGTCAAGGCTTGTAACAGTGCTTTCTTTCTCACGATGTGCCTTGCAATTTCAATGTTTTGATGTGTATTTAACCCTCTGAGTTCTTTTTATCTTACTTAGTCCTTCCGGTAGGCACCCAAGTCAATACACATTTACATAGTGGGTCATTCTCATGAGCCAGTAAGACATACAGAAACAGGGTCTTTTCTCTAGTTCATCCTTCTTTCCCTTTCTCTTTCCCTCCCTCCCTCCTTTCCTTTTTCTCCTAAACTTATACAGTGTGGTTCTTATGATTCTAATATTTTCTGAGTCACAAGCTCCCCTGAGAATCTGATGAAAGTTATGGACCCTCTCCCAAGAAAAATGCACCCTCACACATAATCCTCTGAAGCCCATTCATAGGAACCCTGGAAATCCATGGTTAAGAAATCCTCTCAGCCATAAATAAAGACGGGATCAGAGGAAGTAATAATCAACTGGTGAGGACTCTGCAGTGAGCACAGACCAATGAGACTTGATGTTCCTTTCTTTTCATTTTTTATGATTTTAAGCAAACTTTAATATATTTGAAATTATGGAACATTTTAAGCATATACCAAAGTAGAGAGACTTGAAGTACCCCATGACCTGGCTCCAACAATGAACAAACAACCTATCTTGTTTCGTTTATGGGTCTACCCATTCTCCAGATCCCAGACATCATATAATTAAGTATGTATCACTTAAGATTAAGGGCCCTTTTTTTTAAAAAAATGACATAATCACCATATTACAATACAGGCGTACCTTGGAGATATTGCAGGTTCAATTCCAGACCACCACAATAAAGTGAATATTGCAGTAAAGCAAGTTGCACAAATTTGCTGGTTTTTCAGTACATATAAAAGCTATGTTTATACTATACTGTAATGTATTAAGTGTGCAATAGCATTATATCTAAAAATGTACATACCTTAATTAAAAAATACTTTATTGCTAAAAAATGCTAACCATCATCTGAGCCTTTAGCAAGTCATAATCTTTTTGCTGGTGGAGGATCTCGCCTTGATGCTGATGCCTACTGATGGATCAGGATGGTGGCTGCTGAAGGCTGGGCTGGCTGCTGCAATTTCTTAAAATAAGACAACAGTGAGGTTTGCCACATCCATTTACTCTTATTTCCACGAATGATTTTTCTGTAGCCTGCAATGCTGTTTGATAGCATTTTACACACAGTAGAACTTCATTCAAAATTGGAGTCAGGGGCTTCCCTGGTGGCGCAGTGATTGAGAGTCCGCCTGCCGATGCAAGGGATGCGGGTTCGTGCCCTGGTCTGGGAGGATCCCACATGCCACGGAGCGGCTGGGCCCATGAGCCATGGCCGCTGGGCCTGCACGTCCAGAGCCTGTGCTCCGCGACGGGAGAGGCCACAACAGTGAGAGGCCCGCGTACCACAAAAAAAAAAAAAAAAAAAATGGAGTCAGTCCTCTCAAGCCCTGCCACTGCTTTATCAACTAAGTTCATGTAATATTCTAAATCCTTTGTTGTCATTTCAGCAATCTTCATAGCATCTTCACCAGGAGTAGATTCCATCTCAAGAAACCACTTTCTTTGCTCATCCATAAGAAGCAACTCTTCATCTGTTCAAGTTTCATGGTGAGATTGCAGCAATTCAGTCCCATCTTCAGGATCCACTTCTAATTCTAGTTCTCTTGCTATTTCCACCACATCTGCAGTTACTTCCTCCTCTGAAGTCTTGAACCCCTCAAAATCATCCGTGAGGGTTGGAATCATCTTCCTCCCAACTCCTGTTAATGTTGCTATTTTGACCTCTACCCAAGAATCAAGAATTTTCTTAATGGCATCCAGAATGGTGAATCCTTTCCAGAAGGTTTTCTATTTACTTTGCCCCTGCCCATCAGAGGATTCACTATCTATGGCAGCTACAGTCTTATCAAATCTATTTCTTAAATAATAAGACTTGAAATTCAAAATGACTCCTTGATCCATGGGCCGCAGAATGGATGTTGTGTTAGCAGGCATGAAAACAACATGAATCTCATTGTACATCTCCATTAGAGCTCTCAGTTGACCAGGGGCGTTGTCAATGAGCAGTAATATTTTGAAAGGAATCTTTCTGAGCAGTAGATCTCAACAGTGGGCTTAAAATAGCAGTAAACCGTGTTGTCAACGTATGTGCCGTCATCCAGGCTTTGTTGTTTCATTGATAGAACACAGGCAGAATAGACTTAGCATAATTCTGAAGGGCCCTAGGATTTTGGGGATGGCAAATGAGCATTGGCTTCAACTTAAAGTCACCAGCTTCATTAGCCCTTAACAAGAGTCAGCCTGTCCTTTGCAGCTTTGAAGCCAGGCACTGACTTCTCCTCTCTAGCTATGAGAGTCCTAGATGGCATCTTCTTCCAATAGAAGGCTGTTTTGTCTACACTGAAAATCTGTTCTTTAGTGTAGCCACCTTCATCGATTATCTGAGATAGCTAGATCTTCTGGATAACTTGCTGCAGCTTCTGTATCAGTACTTGCTGCTTCTCCTTGCACATTTATGTTATAGAGACGGCTTCTTTCCTTAAACCTCATGAACCAAGCCCTGCTAGCTTCAAACTTTCCTTCTGCAGCTTCTTCACCTCTCTCAGCTTTCATAGAATTGAAGAGAGTTAGGACATTGCTCTGGATTACATTTTGGCTTAAGGGAATGTCGTGACTAGCTAGTTTGATCTCCTATCCAGAACACTGAAAGTTTCTCCACATCACAGTAAGGCTGTTTTGCTTTCTTATCATTCGTGTGTTCACTGGAGTAGCACTTTTAATTTCCTTCAAGAACTTCTCCTTTGCATTCACAATTTGGCTAACTGTTTGGTGTAAGAGGCCTAGCTTTTGGCATATCTCGGCTTTCAACATGCCTTCCTCACTAAGCTTAATCATTTCTGGCTTTTGACTTAAAGTGAGAGACGTATAACTCTTCCTTTCACTTGAACACTTAGAGGCCATTGTAGGGTTATTAACTGGCCTAATTTCAGTATCGTTGTGTCTCAGGAAATACGGAGGCCTGAAGAGAGGGAGAGAGATGGGGAACTGCTCGTCAGAACACAGACAACATTTATCGATTAAGTTTGCTGTCTTAAATGGGCATGGTATGTGGTGCCCCAGAACAATTACAACAGTAGTATCAAAGATCACTGATCACAGATCACCATAACAATATAATAATAATGAAAAAGTCTGAAGTATTGCAAATTACCAAAATGTGACACAGAGACATGAAGGGAGCAAATGATGTTGGAAAATGGTGCCAATAGTCTTGCTTCATGCAGGGTTGCCACAGACCTTCAATTTGTAAAAAATACAATATCTGTGAAGTGCAATAAAGTGAAGTGCAATAAAATGATGTACTCCTGTATTATGATTTTACTTAAAAATTGACAGTAATTCTTTAATATAATCATATACCCATCCAGTTGATTAAATTTCTGTTAGCACCTTATAGTTTTTTTAAATAGTTGGCTTATTTGAACCAGGATCCAATCAAGGGCCACACATTCACATTCAAGCCTGACCTTTCAAATGCTGTGGCTGATGGTGTTTGACAATGGCTCTGTTTTCTTTGGCAGGACAAAGAAAGTGGATGAACATTTATTCAGTGACTTTAGACTGTGATTAACCAGTCTAAACTAGGGAAACAAACAACAAGTTGATTTTCAACCTGAATATTTTAGATGATTGACCTTACTCTTTATATTTTGCTTTTATAGTCTTAGAGTCAAGAAATCAGTCATCCCTCCCTCCGCACCACAGCCCCGCTCCAGATTCCTGCTGTGTTCCATGCTGTGTGAGGTGTCTGTGGACAGTACTAAGCATTGTAATTCATTGGTCCCTGCCCTCCAGAAATTACAAACCTGTGGGGAAGCCAACATGAAAAATTACTCGTATATACGTACATAGGTATACATATATGTGAAGTTTTATGAGGAAATATATGATCATATGAGAAAGAGTTAAAAAAACTAATAAATATTTACTCATCAAAATGTATTGGATACCCACCACATACTGGACATTGTACTAGGTGCTAGGTACATAGTGGTGAACATAAGACACAGTACCTACCCTCCTGTAACTTATAGGAGCACAGGCTACTTACAGAGGTAAGCTACTGTATTAGGCTCTGGGAGAACAAAAAGATGAAAATATGTGACTCCTGCTGTCAGGAAATTCACAGATAACAAATAAGTCTAAAATAAAGGTAAGTTTTTTCCACCTAAAAGTTATTCTTTAGAAAGGACTTGACTTATTTTATGAGAGTCTTTACAACTTAGCTGGAAGTGAAACTGACATGCTCTGGGAGATTGACTCAAAGCATCTATGGTAATGAGGAAAACATTGATGTTAAAGATGTATCTGAAGATTTTGAATAACATTACTTTATAAAATGTGAGAAAAGTAGTATTTCTAAGTTACCATATTATTTTATGTATCTGTAATCGTTTGTAAATATTTCAGTATGAATACTAAAAGATAAGGATTCTTTAAAAAAATAAGCATAGTACCACCTAAAGAGAAAATAATTTCTTTAATATCATAAAAGATAAAAATTTCTGATTCTCAAATGTCATAACTTTAAAAATTATTTTATAAATAACTAAAAATTATTTTAGTTAGTTTAAATCAGTATTCAAATTAAGTCCACATATTGAGATTGGTTTGTTGTCTCTTTTAACCTATTGGTTTTGCCTTCCTCTCTCTCTTTCTCTTCTTGCAATTATTTATTTTTAAAAAGGTGGTGGGGAGAGGATTTGTTCTATAGCTATAGTTTTCCACAGTCTGGATTTTGCTGATTGTACTCCTGTGGTATTTTTTTCCCACTGAACTCTGTTTCTTTGTATTTTCGGTAAATTGGTATTTGGATTTAGAGTCTTGATCAGATTCAGGGACAATTTATTTGGTGAGATTACTTCATGCGTGGTGATAAGGTCTCCCATTAGGAGGCGCACAGTGTCTGGTTGTCTCTCTTTTTGTGATATTAGTGGCCTTGAAAATCAACGCAGTCCATTAGGGATTGCAAAACGGCGATGTTCTAATTCTAACATTCCTTCTTCATTTATTCTTTTCTATAATAAGAAACTTCTCTCATCTACTCTATGGTACCACTCTATGGTACAATTTAAATAGGAAAGTCGGGATAAATTTTTACCATTTTGCAAAATAATGACTTGGTTTGCTAGTATTATCCTCCAATGTTGACCAATTAGCTAATTTTTAAAGTGACATGGTGAACTCATGGATTTAAACATATTTGATATATTCAATCTGTTACAGTTATTACCCTTACTGGTGTTCAAATTGTCCTGTTTTTGGCAAGGGACCTCTCTAAGTTGGATCCTGAGCCCTTTTGACACAACCCTCGTTGTCTTTGAATGTCTTTTAAGAGAAAATGGCATTTTAAGAGACCACAATCTAGGTGCCAATGATACTTATTACTATTGGCTGATCATTTTTTATAGGCCTTTAGTCTGGACGGAGCTAGGAAATATAAATTTACAAATTTTAAAGCATTTAAAGATATATCATTGTTGATACTTCCAGTGCTTCCAATTCAAATTCAGGACTATGTGTCCTGCAACCGTATCTGCTTTCACACCTTCTGAGAACCCCAGGTCTCAACCACACTGAGAGTGCCAGAAAGTTCACATAATCACTCATTTATTTTATCTCACAGTACACAACAGTCTCAGAAAAATAACACCAACACTCAACCAACAATATGACAACTAAAAAGCAGTTTAAGATCTTTTCAAATTCTTTTTGTCCTTAGGATATATGTCACTAAGAACGTTCAGTCAGCTATAACTTTATGGTATAAAGTTACTTGGAATAGTTATGCCATCAGTTTGGCACTTATTTTCATTTTGTTTTTGATTTGTGGGAATTGCTTTTTAAAATGTAAAATTTTGGGTTTTTTAAAATTTTGTTTTAAAATTATGTAAAAAATGTGCAAAATAAGTTATCTTCAAAGAAATTTAGTTTCTATCCTTATCTTCTTTACCCCATTCCCTCCCTCCTCTGTAGGTAACTATTTAAAAACATCTTTTACGGCTCGCTCATTCTTCCTATGTATGTTTTTAAGTGTAAGCAGATGTTTTTGTTCCAACACCCTTTCTAAGATAAAAGTTAGCAAATTAAACAGTTTCCTCCACCTTGCTTTTTATTTAGCTTTTAAATTTATTTATTTATTTATTGTTTTGCGGTACACGGGCCTCTGCACTGCCGCGGCCTCTCCTGTTGCAGAGCACAGGCTCCGGACGCACAGGCCCAGGGCCATGGCTCACGGGCCCAGCCGCTCCACGGCATGTGGGATCTTCCCGGACCGGGGCACGAACCCGTGTCCCCTGCATCGGCAGGCGGACTCCCAACCACTGTGCCCCCAGGGAAGCCCCATCTTTTTTATTCTTTTAAAGATACGAGTTTGTATTAAAATTACAAAAATGTAACATTATTAAGGTATGATTCATGCAAAGTGCCATGTTTCTGAACTAAAATAAATGGATAAGAATGGAACCTAAAGAAGTATTAGACATGTAATTCAATACTTAAGACAATTACAAGTGATTCAGATTTAGTTTAATTTTTAAAAAAGATCATGAAATCCTTTTTGCAAGACTCTTGAAAATGACTCCTACAGAACAAAACGATAGAGAGAAAACATTTCAACAAAACATTTAACAACCACATTGGTCAAGTATTAAGGACAGAGATCTAGAAAGTAATACGTATTGATTTACTTTTCATCTTGTAATTACCTCTGCTATCAGTGCTTCTTACTATCATGGGAACTCTCCCACAATAAGTGTACATCACAAACATTTTGTACTTAATTTCACAAGGTCACAGCCCTCCTGAGAGCCTATTCATGGGCTTCATTTTCAAAAGTGGTAACGATTTCCAGAAATTGACTCATTTTCTCATATACATCCTAGAAATGCCACCTTCTCACTATCTTCCACTTATTTTGTGACCAAAAACTACCTAGAATACCAACAAGCACATATCTGGCTTGAAAACATCTTATTAAACATTTTTGGATGTTGCTTCCTATCTTTTAAGTATAAAAAAGGCATTTCAATAAAAACAAATATATAATGAAGTCATGTTCCTTTGTGTGAAGAAATATGAATGAACTGTGCATTAATATTTAAAAGCAAAGTAGTTCACTGCCAAAACTTTAAATGTCTCAAGAGCACAACAAATTCTGAACACACTAAGATAATGTTGCTACTTCAATATTCTTGGGAATGGTGAGTGGTTAGTTGGTCTATGGTTTAGGATCAGTTTCCATGCTTGTTTCTTGAGCTGCTTCTACCTTTGAGGACTTTTCATGATTTTCCAGTGTTTGATTAAGTTCATGGAGGACAGTAAGAAGAACGAAAAACTGTTTCTTTCTCAATTCCAGCGTATCTTCAACACTTTCTTTAATATGTGAAAGATGCTCTAATTCTTTACGCAGAGCCTCTAGTTCCTTTAATGTCTCACACCTGTCTGGATAACGGTGGATCACTTTTACCAATGCATCATATTCTTGGTGATTTTTTCGTATTCGTTTTGCTTGAAGAATTTGCCTTTTGCACTCAGCAATTTTTCCACGTGCTTCAGCAATGCTACATTCTATTTCTTTGTAAGTTTTTTCATAATTTTCCGTTTCTCTGAGATTCATATCATATACCAGCAAAGTTTTGCGCATTGAAAATTCACATTGGGACAGCGTGATCAGCATACGTTGGTACTGGCTGTATTCCTCTTCCTGGGATCCAGAGTAGCACCATTTAATGAAACTTTTCACTAGCAGATTAATTCTCCGATCATCTCCAGCGCCATCTCCATCAATTAGGAGACGCTTCCGTATGATTTCGTCGTCAGTCACGGACCCCATGGCGTGGGCGGCGGCGGCGGCGAAAGCTGTGGCGGCAGTTGGCGGCGGTTGGCGGCGACGGAAGTTGAACTCCCACAATGCAGCCGGGTAAACAGCTATGGAGGCGGTGGCGCCTGCGGCCGTCCGCTCAGCCGCCGCCGCCGCCGCCGCCGCCGCCGCCGCC
>NW_021703783.1:39391981-39503092 GCF_005190385.1 Monodon monoceros
TCCCCAGGGGGCGGCCGCTCCACCTTGCTTTTCAAACTTAATATTATATCTTGGAGATTATTCCATGGTAGTAATAATATATAATTTAAAATATGCCTATAAATCTAAATTCATAAATAAAATACTGTAAATTGACATTTGACTATTTTATCTACTTCCCTAAAAGTTTGGCCTCGAAAACTGTTCTTGAATCTTTTCATTGGGAAAATGGATTGCTTTATGTTCAGGGTTGCCTTATTTGGGAGCATAGGTGGGCAACTATAAAACAGTACAATTGGAACCGGAAGTTGGAAATTTGAGCAGGCTCTACAAGGATGGTGAGGATTTGGGTGTGCTGGAGAGTTGGGGAAGGACCTGCTAGATGACCAGACAGTGTGGAATGTGTATGGTGCCTATGGGATCAGAGAGCCTGGCTAGAGCTGCAGGTTTGGTAAAGGAAATTGATTGTCAGGGAAATAATTATTTGAAATAATTCAGGATCTGGTGAGGGTCTTGATAGGGTAGATGCCATTATCTTTGTTCTTTTAACAAAGATTTATTGAGCACCTACTTTGTGAAAAGTCTGCAGGGTGCTGGGGAAACGGGAAGAAAGATATGGTCCCTCCTTTAAGGAGCAGAGACATTTCATTACTAAGGAGAAATACAGTGTGCTGTGGGGGCATACTAATGGGAGGTAGTCAGGGAAGGCTTCTAAGGAAGTGCATTTAGGCTGAGATCTATGGGATGATGAATAAGTGTTAGCTGCTGGTGATGGACGTGGGAGTAGCAGGGAGAGGGTGATAGTTCTAGGCCGAGGGGCAGCCCTCAGGGAAGAAAATGAGTGTGGTTCCATAACTGAAAAAATGTCCTCTATGTTTGAAAGGGCTGGACAGTGGAGGATAGAGAGGATCAGAGATGAGAGTGAATTCGAGAGAAATTGCAAACGAGGACTTGATAAGAAAAAGGAACTGTTTCCTGGAAGGCATATGATAGGCACTCAATACGTGGAATGGATGAATAAATAAGCTTGAGATTTCAAATGTGGACTAAGAAGTGATGGAGTCATGGGTAGGAGTAAATAAATGGGCACAGGGTACTAGTTTGGAAGGCAGATTAGTTGGGTTTTAGACACATGGATCTTGAGGCGTGACATTCTGGCGGTTTGTCAAATACCAATCCTCACAGCTTCAGGCTCCTGTTGAAATTGTAAGGCTCAAGTGTGGGAAACAAAAGATAGAGTGCTTTTCCTTGGGAATTATGGTTAGAAGAAGGAGATGAGACTTAGGATGGGACAGAGGAGAAGGGTGGAGAATTTCAAGGACAGAGTGGTAAACAGAGGTCAAGGACACCAGCTTGTACCAAATGAGACAATCTGGTTGACACCACTTGCAAAATGCCAACATGTTATACAGACATATGGGTGGAGTGGGGAGGGGTGGGAAAGGCACGGGATCTGCAGTCACAAGACCTGGACTCAGTCCTCGCTCTGCCTTTTACCATATTTCTGACCTTGGGCAGTAATTACTTAAAGTTTTCTGAGTATCGGGCTGCTTATTTATGAAATGAGAAAGAATGGCTGCCATGTTTGCATCTCAGAGATATTGTGAGATTGAAATTAAAAATATCTGTAAACTTGGGCTTCCCTGGTGGCGCAGTGGTTGAGAGTCCGCCTGCCGATGCAGGGGACGTGGGTTCGTGCCCCCGTCCGGGAAGATCCCGCATGCCGCGGAGCGGCTGGGCCCGTGAGCCATGGCTGCTGGGCCTGCGCGTCTGGAGCCTGTGCTCCGCAACAGGAGAGGCCACAACAGTGAGAGGCCCGCGTACCGCAAAAAAAAAAAAAAAAAAAAAAAAAAGTAAAAATATCTGTAAACCATTGGGTTTTCCCCCTCAGTGTTGCATAAAGGGTGTGGCATACACACGGTACTTGAGTGAGTGTTTGTTTGTTTTTTTGCGGGGGCCGCGCAGCATGCGGGATCTTAGTTCCCCGACCAGGGGTCGAACCCATGCACCCTGCAGTGGAAGCGTGGAACCCTAACCACTGGATCGCCAGGGAATTCACTTGAATGAGTGTTTGAATGAATGTAGGGGTATTACTGTGGCTACTAATTTATGTTTCAACAGAGACCAGATGAAGAAGCTGTGGTGGATCAGGGTGGGACCAGTACAATTCTCAACATCCACTATGAGAAAGAAGAGTTGGAAGGTAAGCACTGCTGTTCTATGTACCGAGGGAAATCAGCGAGAGGCAGCCTGGTGTGGGAGGAGCAGCTTTGCCATCAGGAGACCTGGGTTGGAGTCCTAACTCTTCTTCACTAGCTGTGAGACCTTGGGAAAAAATCACTTAATTTCACTTAGCCTCATTTTCCTCATATGTTAAATAAAAATAGGGATGATAATACCTGTCTCACTGTTAGGCTCTAGTAGACAGACAGCTTGTGAGACAGTACTTTCAGCACAGTAAAGTCCAATATAAATATTAATAAATGACCTATTCCTTGAGAATGTGAAACACTCAGATCAGTTTATTGATTCTTGACAACTGCTTGGAAATATAGATACAAATTTATACAAAAGAAAATAAAATACAAATAGTTTTAAAAACTCAGTTTGGCCATAAAACCCCGTTTTTACCCCATTTCCAATGTATGCTCTTCCCATTCTAACAATACCCATTTCTGCCTGGTGTTTTCATCTAAACAAGAAAAGGGAAAACACACACGCATATAACATATTTGGTGAGAGTTCACAGCATAGAGTTGTATAAAAACCCACTGAAGTAGAAGGGAAGGAAGAGGCCTTTTAATTGACCTGCTCTATCTAGTTTATCTTATCAAGGCTCTTCTTCCTTTCTCTCCTCTCCCACCCCCACTCCCCCCATGACCCTTTTGTGCTGTCCTTCTGCTTTCCTTTTTCCCACGGAGCCTAGTTTCCTGATAGTGATGGCAAGGCTCAGTTTTATTAAAGAAAGGCTCGCGTCCTCTGTAGCTTGAACGAGAACCCACATTTGGCTCAGAAGCCTTTGTGCGATCTCTGTAGCATCTCCTGCAGCATTGAAGGCTATGATGCAGTAACTTTCTAATGACTGAGACAGCACGTGAAGTGTTCTCTCTGTACTGCTTGTTCCTGTGCTGGTTTTTTTTTTTTTCCATCAAAGTTGTACAGTCCCCAGAGAAAACTTGTCCTTTGGATGGGAGAGCCAAAGCTGTAGAGGCTGACTCATCCTCTGGGTCTGTTACCATGAGAACTTATGTGGGTGGCTCTGTGGAGGTCAGTGGAGTTCAGACATAATCAAGGTCGAGCTTTCGAAGTTGTTTTGACCAGATGGAAGAGGAGCCAGTGTGGGTTTCAGCAGTTGGGAGAAAGGGGAAGAAGGAAGGGTGTGGAGGTGGGAGGCTAACATTTGTTGAATGACCCTTGTGTGACAGGCGTTTGATTAGGCACTTTGCACAAGTCGTCTTTTTAATCTTCACAGCAGCCCAGGCAGGTAGACATCATCCCTATCTTACGTGATGGGGAAACTGCTCAGGGTCATCTAGCCTAACAGCAGGTGAGGCTGGGATGGAATTCTGCTCTTTCCACTCTACCACACTGCCTGCAAGGGAGGACGGTACCCAGCGTTAACCACCTAACCTCAGCTTCTTGCTCCATCATATGAACATTTTTATGTGTTGCCCCACCCCTCCTTCTGCCCTGATAATCCTATTGCCTCCCTACCGTCTCACTGTACCGTGGGGGTACTTTTACTTTTAGTTTAGTTGTCTGGGCCCACTAGACCTTTGCCCTCAGCAAAGAGGTAACCATTTATGAACACTCTTATCTACTTGGGAGTAGAATAATAAGACTGGGCAAACACTCTTGGATCCCGAGGACTGGGTTGCATCACAGAGGTCAGCTGAGTAATTGGCAGTAGGAGCGTCTTCTCAATATGACATCATCTATTCCTTACGTAGTATCCATTTTCCTGTAAAAGAAGGCCGTCTGTGATGATGGCATTGCTAGGGGAAAACAGTCCTTTATACGTAGACCTTTTGGAAAACTAGAATCTTATTTATGTTATAGCACTTAAAAAAAAAAAAAAGCACTACAGGCAACGGAGGACATACAGTGCCCACGCCTCGGGCCTGATGTAGTTCTCAAGCAGCTCTGGAGAGGAGAAGAGGAAGTTGGGATTTGCTGGAGGATCGGCTATGCTGTGGGCCCCGCCCTCAGTGAGGCTGCACTCAGGGAAGTGCTGTCTCTTGAAGGCATGGAATAAAATCAGTCCCACTCTGATGGAAGACAAGTAAATTCTTCCAACTGTGTTCTAATCTGCCATGTGTGCCATGATACACGGTTCTGCGGCTGCAGATAAAGCTCTGGGTCTTCCTTCCCCTTTGTTCTATACCCTCTACACCACGTGACATAAACCACTTTGAGAACTACTTCTGAGATGTAGTCTCTGGACATTGTTAGAGACTTGTAAACGTGGTTTTTTTTTTTGCAAAAATTAGCTCCATCAGCAGGAGAAGGTGCATCAAACCATAACATCACTTTTTTAATATACATGGGAAGAGTCAAAAGCAAACAGTAGGACAGATTTCCGAAGAGAAACTCACAAAGAGCAATAGTCCATGATTGCTTCAGTGGACTCTCCCAGTCCCAGAAGAACACCGAGCAGTGGCTTTAATTAGAGGAATGGCTTTTTCCGTCTTTTCTGGCAGGTCATTATTCCTGATTAACTACTAGACTAACGAATCCTAGAGTAAGTTTGGTACCTTCTAATAAGTTTTCAACAGAGGTAAGAGCCATTTGGCCTTAGTTATAAGTTGAAAAAAAAAGGCTTGCATGTGCTCCACATGTTAGACTCCCCCCGCGGTTACTGACTTTGTGTCAACTTGAAGTCCAGGGGTTGGGACACCCGTCTGTCCGTGTGAGCTAGCGAGCTCTGTGCGCATGCATGATAAACAGTGTGCTCGGAATGTACTCCGCCTCGGAAGGCCCAGGTTCCATCTGCAGGGTGGGCTCCCCCTGTGATATCTGTCCTGCTCTGCAAGGTTCCATCCCAGTTCACTAATGATTGCTCTCTGTACGTGTGTGCATACTTATTTAAAAAATAAATTCTAAAATTACATTTTCTAATAAGTTTTTACTAAATGAATACTTGTATTTGCACACAGTCCCCAGAGAGTAGGTTTGACAATAACTGGAAAAAAGACTGGAAAGAAGGCAGAATTTAGGTGAGTAGGTAGGTAGATGAGGGGGATGAAGACTGTGTGGGTAGGAGAGCAGTTGAAAGGCCAGCAAAGAGACCACAGGATTGGTTTAGTAAAGTCATTGGGCTGCAGAATCCCGTTAGATGGACTGGATTTTATTGGTGCTGGATTCATTTCCCAGTGTCTATTTGTTTGTCTCCTTTTTTGATTTCACTCAGAATATCCAAGTCCCTGCTTCCGAGTCTCCAGCCTAGAAACTGATGCCTAGTTTTCTGATAACCACTCGGTCATTCTTAGCTCTGTGTCCTGCTGGGGCTTGTTTTCATTTTTGCCTGTCTCTCTGGTGTTTTCAAAAGGCAGGTGCTGTGGTTGGCTAATGTTTGTGGGAACTGATTGGACCAAAAAAATTTCTTAGAGAAGGAAAAGTCTTCCTTGGTAACTCTTTCCAAAAGTCCCCTTATCCAGGAACTCTTCCTGGAATAAGCTCTCCATCCTCAGGCTGGCTAGGACCTTCTCAATCATCCCACGTCCTGGTGAGTATTTCATCCACTCGAAACACATTCACTTTGGTTACATGTTCCTGTTGTGACCCCTTTCAGATCAGAGGCCTTCTTAGTTCAGGTTGTGTACTGCTGGGGGGGATCCTAAGGGGTTATGTTCCTGCTGGAGGCACCTAGGAGGTATTCCATTTTCTGAATATCTGTGGAGTAATGACCACATGGAAGATACCGTGCTTTGTTATGTGAGGGATTCTAGGAGGAAGAAGGTCTGACCTGGGACTTTGAGGAGCTTGTCGATGAATAGCGGGAGAAAGACTGATAGATGCCTAACTTTAATGCAAGGCATAAGATAAGTTCATAAGAGAATGCTAGCCAAGGACTCAGGGTTGGCAGGAAGGAGGCAGCACCTCTGATCAGGGGGATCAGCAAGAATACCAGGAAGGAAGGTGCATTTGCAGTGAATCTTGAAGGAGTGAGGCAAGTCAGCGTCCGGAAAGCATTGGTACATCTGTGGAAGAGCAGTTTGGTTTAGGTGGAGGAGAGTGTGAGGTGAGGGTGGGAGCGTCAGCTGAGGCCATGAGGAGGAGACGGAGTAAAAACCAGGCTGTGGGGCTTCCCTGGTGGCGCAGTGGTTTGAGAGCCCGCCTGCCGATGCAGGGGACGTGGGTTTGAGCCCTGGTCTGGGAAGATCCCACATGCCGCGGAGCGGCTGGGCCCATGCACCACAACTACTGAGCCTGTGCTCTAGAGCACATGAGCCACAACTACTGAGCCCGCGTGCCACAACTACGGAAGCCCGCGTGCCTAGAGCCCATGCTCTGCAGCCCGAGAGGCCACCGCAATGAGAAGCCCGCGCACCGCAACTAAGAGTAGCTCCCGCTTGCTGCAACTAGAGAAAGCCCGCGAGCAGCAGTGAAGACCCAGTGCAGCCAAAAATAAATAAATAAAATAAAAAAATTTATTAAAAAAACACCAGGCTGTTCTGGTGTTGTTGGTATAGATGCAGAAGGTGTACATCTCTAGATTTTTTCCCCCCAGAACATTTATTTGGTGTGAGCATGTGTGGGATTTCCACTTTGATCTCTCTTGAGATGATCACTCAGTTCTTTTAGAGAGCTTTCCCTTTGTTTCCCTGTTGAATGTATAATTTGTTCTAGAGGAAGAAAAAACTAGAAAGGAGGCTGGGGCCCGAGCATGCTGGAGCATGAAGGGTCCCGACTATAAGAGTGAGCCGTGATCAGAGCAGTGCTTCCGGAGGATTTGTTTGTAGAATCGAATTGGTGGGGGAGGCAGGAAGGAGGCCCCTGCTGTTGTCAAAGTGGGAGGAGAGAAAGACTTGACAGCTCTAATCTATGGGATGGAGTGCTGAGGGGCAAGGTGGAAATCCAAGGTAATGCTGAGATTTCAAGCCTGGAAAGTTGAGAGAATGCCATGAACAGAAACATAGAAGAAGTGAGTATGAGTCTGATTTCAGATGGAGGATGGTGAGTTTGCTTTGGAACATATTGAGTCACTGGAGATAAAGATTTGGGGATCATTTGCAGAAGTAAACTTTGAAATCAGGAGAGCAAATATCACTAAAAAGAGAGAAGAAAGGGACCAAGGACAGAAACCTGGGGAACCTTCCTTTGGTGGATTGTGGTAAGGCTGGAGAAGCAGTCAGAGGAGTGCAAGTGAGCCAGGGAAGGCCGTGGTACAGGTATGGGAGAAGCCCAGACCACCAGGGGGAGGAAGTAGTCAAGGGATGGGGCTGCTGCCTGGAGCATGGTGGGCTCTCCAGAGAGTCTTTTGAATTGAACTGAGAGAGACGTAAGATGATAGAGATTTGGTGATTTAGTGGGCTTTGGCGTCCCTGATGAGGGCAGTTTCAGTGGAGAGCGGCCACGTGCAGAGGCTGTGGAACAAGGGGATGGTGAGGAAAGGGAGCTAGGTCGGTACACTGTTCTTGAACATGACTTAATGGAGAAGGGAAGGGGACAGGCAGAGACTTGGGAGAATAGCACTGCACTGGGAACATTTCTTTTTTATTTTTATTTTAAAATATTTATTTATTGAATGAAAGATTCTTTAAATTGTTATAGTGTGCAAAAGTTTCACACACATGATTTCATATAGTCCCATAATAACCCTTTTTTCTCCCTACTCCTATATTGCCTATCCCTCCTCCCCCCCCCCACCACTGGTAACCACTGGTTTGTTCTCTATATCTGTGAGCCTGCTTCTTTTTTGTTTTATTCACTAGTTCGTTGCATTTTTTAGATTCCACATATAAGCGATATTATAGAGTATTTGTCTTTCTCTGTCTGATTTATTTCACTTAGCATAATGCCCTCCAAGTCCTTCCATGTTGCTGCAAATGGCATTATTTCATTCTTTTTATGGCTGAGTAGTATCCCATGGTATATATGTACCACATCTTCTTCATCCATTCATCGGTTAATGGACACTTAGTTTGCTTCCATATTTTGGCTATTGCAAATAATGCTGCTGTGAACATTGGGGTACATGTATCTTTTCGAATTAGTATTTTTGTGTTTTTCAGATCTATACCCAGGAGTGGAATTGCTGGGTCATATCATATGGTAGGAATATTTCCTTTTTAGGTAAGAGGGACTTGAGAAACCCGTGGAAGGGATGGATGGAAAGGAGAGACTGAGGATAACTGATGAAGTGGGACCCAGTGGGGTGGGAGGCGGTGCTCATTAGCCTGGAAAAGAGGAAAAGCTGGAGGAGGAAAGTGAGCCTGACTGAGAATGGAGGGAGTTCCCAGGACAGGGCCTGTCTTTTCCGTACGATATGAAGCAAGGTCACCTGCTCAGAGGAAGTGTGGGTGCGGTTGTCGATTTGAAGACAGTGACTAAAGACTGTAACAGCTCCTGTGGTGGAAGATGTGCGGGGGCAGCCTGAGATCCAGAGTGTCGAGCAGCAGTAACTGGGCAGAAATGGGGGAAGATCACTGCTCTGTGCATCCAGGTGTAGCATCCCTGCAGCTACTGATTCTGGGCTCCAGGCTCACCAGGAAGACCGGGGAAACCAGGTGGAGGTGAGAGAGGCCTGGAAGTCAGGCACAAAACAAAATAATGTTTATGGATGGAATGAGAGAGTAGGAAGGAGGAACTAGGGAGGAACACTGTGGGATCACTTACTTTCTTGTGTTCCCCTCTTTTTGTAAAATATTTAATATCTCTCCCTCATGCTCCCAGCCGTATGCCCCTTATGATTTGTAACTAGTCTCTCACTGCTATTCTAGATGGTGCAGAAAAAATATAATGGAAACTGATCCTGGAATTTACTGGCTGCTAAAGTTGATTCCAGGCATCGTGTTAAGCATTTTACATACATTTCTTATTTGCTTCTCACAAAAATCTTCTGAGTTTAAAGAATAAGCTTCAGTATTCCTTTTTAAAGACAGTCACAGAGGGCTTCCCTGGTGGCGCAGTGGTTGAGGGTCAGCCTGCCGATGCAGGGGACGCGGGTTCGTGCCCCGGTCTGGGAGGATCCCACGTGCCGCGGAGCGGCTGGGCCCGTGAGCCATGGCTGCTGGGCCTGTGCGTCCGGAGCCTGTGCTCCGTGACGGGAGAGGCCACAGCAGTGAGAGGCCCGCGTACCGCAAAAAAAAAAAAAAAAAGACAGCCACAGAGAGATTAGATAACTTGTTGAGGGTCACATAGCTAGTGAATTTGGACCCGGGCAGGTTGACCTGAGCGCTTAACCACTTTCTCAAATGGAAGTGGCCTCCCTGCCGAGACCTGCTGTAGGTGTCATGGCGCGACTGCATCACGTTTTGTCAATTGCTCAAATCGTTGTAGTAGCAACAACTAGCGTTTGTTTCGGACTCTACAGTTTGCAAATCATGTTCACGCCCATTATTTCCTTTGATCTTAACAACATTCCTGTGAGGTTTGCAGCCACGTACAGGACTGAGACCTTCAACTCCCTCATCTCTACAGCTTCAGTCCTGGAGGTCTTTGAAGTTTTGTCATTACAGCGTTGTGACCAGGCCAAAGGACTGTACTCTTTTTCTTCTCCCCTCTCATGTATACTAGCCTCCTTTTCCTAAAGGAGTTCTCTCCACAGACCTTCTGCTTCTTTTCAGGTCATAGGACTCTGTACGTGGGGGTCCGGATGCCGCTGGGCCGGCAGAGCCATCGGCACCACCGAACCCATGGCCAGAAGCATCGGAGACGAGGGCGGGGCAAGGGAGCCAGCCAGGGGGAGGAAGGCCCTGAGGCCCTGGCCCATGGTAACGCCTCAGGAGGGAGGGCGGGTGGGTGTCCATGCGGGGAGGCCTGGTGAGGCCGAAGGGGTGTGGGATGGACGTGGAGCAGGGGGTGGGCTTGACTCTCTTCCATAGACTTTCCCCAGCTTGCTTCCAGGAAGAAGAAATGCCTCTGAGAATCAAAAGTATCTTCCTGAAAACTTCACAGTTCAGGCCCCCCAAATCAATATCATAGAAGGTGAAATCATTTGCTAGAGAATTAGCCATTCTTTTTGATCAAATTCATCAGATTTCTAGTTTCTCATGGGTTTTCTTCAAATGGTCTTACTTAATAATTTTTTTCCTCCTATGAAACTGCTTCCAAAGAATAGCTTTTTTTCTGGGAATAAAGAAATCTTTTTGACCTGAGTTCAGGATTATCTTCTGTATGTTCCTGAAGTTGTGAGGCCCCCCAGGTGCGCTGAGTGTGGCAGGATGCTATTTCTGTTCTAAGCTGAGGCTGGGAGGAGACCTTTCTCCGTGGCTGATTTTCCAGACACGCCATCTCAGCGTGTTCAGTTCATTCTTGGCACTGAGGAGGATGAAGAGCATGTGCCTCACGAGCTGTTCACAGAACTGGATGAGATCTGCCTGAAAGAGGGAGAAGACGCCGAGTGGAAGGAGACAGCCAGGTGAGGCCTTAAGATCGCCTGGGTCCAGATTCGCTTGGGCAGACAAATGTGTGCCTTTCCGTGAGTGACAGGCCTGCCTGCCTTTTATTTCTTCACGGGAGACATGACGACTGACACAGGGACTGATGTTCTAGGGTCCTCTGTGGGAAGCCTTGATGCTGGCCTCTTGGTCACGTCTGTGGTAATACCTATGTAAGTTGACCTTGAGCCCGGGATTGGTGACGGAAACACAGAACGTTAAGGGGGTCCTCTCTTACTAGCTCCTGGGCTCTTGATATTAAAGGTCTGGCTTATAAGATGCCTGAGGGGGCCGCCTTGGTTTAGACCTAGCCCAGCAGACGTAGCGTAGGTCCAGCCTTTTCCTGCGCATGAACCATAGCATCATTTGGGTTTTAATTCACTGGAAATTCCAGAATTTTTGAGACATCCTATTGGACAGTCCAACTTCACAGACACCTTTGGGATTATAGCCAGCCCGACAGTAGACCTCCTTGGATTAGTTGCAGAGTGACTATGCTTGTCTAAGGCCCAACCCCCAGAAGAGCCCTCAGATTGACCAGGGCCATGTCTAGAGCTCCTGCAGTGACTGACAAGTGAGACTTCTGGGTGATACAAAGCCGGCGTGCCTGAGCCTCGGGGAAGAAGGTAAGGTGGGTAACCAGCGAGGCGTGGCTCCACCTCTCATTGGAACAGCGCTTCCTGGATACCTGCTGTATCCGTGGGTGTGTTTCCTGGGTAGAGAGGATTAAACAGGCCAGTCAGCCTGGTACCAAGCAAGGAGGCAATTAGCCTTGTCATTCTGTCTTTGCCAGCGTCTGAAGGTCGCACAGATAGGCTTTTTATTTTTTTAAATTAATTAATTTATTTATGGCTGTGTTTGGTCTTCACTGCTGCGCGCTGGCCTTCTCTAGTTGTGGCGAGCGAGGGCTGCTCTTCGTTGCGGTGTGAGGACTTCTCACTGCGGTGGCGTCTCTTGTTGCGGAGCACGGGCTCTAGGCGCGCGGGCTTCAGTAGTTGCGGCTCGCGGGCTCTAGAGCACAGGCTCAGTAGTTGTGGTGCACGGGCTTAGTTGCTCCGCGGCATGTGGGATCTTCCCGGACCAGGGCTCGAACCCGTGTCCCCTGCATTGACAGGCGGATTCTTAACCACTGCGGCACCAGGGAAGTCCCAGTAGGCTTTTTAAAAAGATAAATATTATCATTTTATTAATGTGATTTGTCAATGTATCCAGATGATATAGATTAGATCTGTTATTTTTTTAATTGCATAGGCAATGCGTGCTCACTAGAGAAAATTAGAAAATAAAGATAAGCAAAAAGAAGACGAACATTACGTGAAATCCTACCAAGCCAGGGATAATGAGGAATATAACATTTGATGTCTTATACATGTGTGTGTTTGTATTTTAAAATTTTTCTTTAAAGAAAAATGGAATCAGTTTTGCACTGTTTTATAACCTACTTTGTTCACTTACCAGTGTACCCTGAACGTATAGATTAGATTACAGTGTTCAATATGATTATTTGGGTATGTTTCTTTGTGGCTTACGTTAAAAACTCTCTCCTGAAAATTCCTCATTTTCTGTCTTTAACATCTGGTTGTTTGTAATGCTTCCAGGTGGTTGAAGTTTGAAGAAGATGTTGAGGATGGGGGAGAGCGCTGGAGCAAGCCTTACGTCGCAACCCTTTCACTGCACAGTCTCTTTGAGCTAAGGAGCTGCCTTATTAACGGAACGGTCCTTCTCGATATGCATGCAAACAGCATAGAAGAAATCTCAGGTAAGTTTAGGTGAGAGAAAACAGAGGGATGTTTGTGTCAATTAGGAAGAGTGGTGTAGAGGAAAGAAGAAAGTGGCTGTGTGTCCTTGGGCAAGTCACTTACCTTCCCGACCTCAGCGCCCTCAGCTATGGGATGGGTTTCAAGCTAAGAAACTACCCTACCTATTCCACAGGCTTATTATGGGATACAAATGACATGGTGTGAAGTCTTCCATTTGCCTGTTCATTTGGCAAACGTTTATTTTCTATCTATTAATGCTTGATAATGTGCTAGGCACAGGGGAATGAAGATAAGATACAATTTCTGTCCTCAAGGAGCTCCCCTTCTAGTGGGGAACATAGCCATGGGTGCAAGAAAAGAGCTCTGGTTTGGTAATAATTAGAGAAAGGGGCAACTGGGAGTTGTGCCGAGAAAAGGGGGTTAGAGTGAAAGAAAGATTTTAAAATATGGCAGCTAGGGAAGACACGTATGAAGTTGAGCCAGAGTACCCCCTCTTCTTCAGCAAGACGTGAAGGGGAGATGTCTGATGGAGTTGCCTGATACAGGTGAGTGTAAGTTGCTATGTTTTAGGAATGGAGTTTGATAAACACCTGGGTGCATGTGAGGATTTTCCTCAGCTTGGCTTTGTTTGGCTGGACAGGTTACATAAAGATTTCTCCAAACTTTTCTCCATTTCAAGTATCCAAGTAATTCTGCCTCTCTGGGATCACATGGGGACCCAGGGAGGGGTCAGTACTGATGGGATCTGGTGTCACCTCCGAAGGCCCTAAGGGAAAGTTATTCCGTGCTTCTTCCAGTTTCTAGCGGCTCTAGGTGTCCCTTAGCTCATGAGTGCATAACTCCAATCTGCCTCTGTCTTCACCTGGGCTTCTTATCTGTTGTCTCTCTCATAAGGATATCCTTCAGTATCATCCAAGATGGTCTCATCTTGAGATCCTTAGTTACGTCTGGGAAGACCCTGTCCACAAATAAGATCATGCTCACAGATTCTGGGGGGTTAGTACATAGACGTATCTTTTGTGGGGGAGGCGCCGTTCTACCCACTACAAAAGCCAAGAGAGGAGAGAGTTTCAATTCATCAGTGTCAGATGCTGTAGAGAGGTCAGGTTAGGTAAGGACCAGAGACATCTGCCAGATTTAGCAACTGGAAGGTTGTTGATGATTTTAGTAAAAGCAATCTCATTGAGGCAGCCACCTTGCAGGGGGTGAGGAATTTTTCTTTTGAGAACTTTAAGAGATAGGGGAGAGAGAGAGAGAAAGAGAAAGAGAGGGAGAGAGGAGGCAGTAGATAATGGGAGACCTGGGGTGGACATTCTCCTTCTTTTTTTTTTTTTTTTTTCCCAAGATGAAGGATCCTGAAGCATGTTTATAATATGGGGCAAGGAACCAATCAATATAAAGGTTAAAGATAGAGAAACCTGGATCTTCCACTTAATATTTGAAACAGATTTTCTTTATTTATTGCTTCCAGCACTTGGATAGTCATGGATGGAGTTGGAGTTGAAGATAGGTTGGAGTTTTGGGGAGGTGGGGGAATGGGTATGTAGGGTTGAAGTAGAACTGCTGTGGTTCTTCACATCAGGTACCTGAGGTATTCGTGTTAGTGATAAGGATAAGTAAACAGTCTCAAGTGTTTACTGTGAATGAGCACTTTATACATCTCATTAATTTTTTATAACAATCTTCTAAGGTAGGTGATAATATTAGCTCCATATTACAGATGAGGAAACTGAGGTACAGAGAGGTTATCACACAGAAAGTGGTAGAAGTGGGATAACTGTGGACCTTTAGCGCTAGAACCCATGCTGTTAACTGCTGTGCTGACTGCCTCTCAGTAGCAGGTATTGGGATTTTTTTCCCCCTCAGTTCTGCCAGGCTTGGCAGGTAAAGGTTGATGCTTGGTGGTAATCATGTGGGGTACTTAATCAAGAACAACTTAATGATTCTTGGAAGTTCCGCTTTTACGTAGTCATTTGGAGTTCTACAGTTATAGTTTCTCTTGACAATCACAGCAATGTTAAAATCTCTGAGAAAGGGAACGTAGAGGAACTTTGGCAGATGACAGAACAAAATGGTAATAATGTGGACTTTTGAGTCAGACAGTCTTGGGTTTGACTCCCAGCTCTGCAACTTACTAGACGTGAAACCTTGGGGAATTTTGTAATGTTCGGGCCTCAGTTTCCTGATCTGTAAAAATTGTTATAATGCCACCTAGTTCTCAGGGTTTTTTATAAGGATTCGATTAGATAATTATGTAAAAAGTTCGGAGTGTCGTTCCTGGCACATGTTAAATGCTCAATAGTTTCCATTTCTAGTAATAATGATTTGTTACGTGAATAACGTATAATGTGTCACAGCTGCTATCATCAAATAGCTCTTTCAGGCACTGAAGCGGAGACTGTACATCACTGACCCTGGTAGAACTGCCTCCCCTACTCCTTGTCCCTTGCCCCTCACCCCACTTGACCTTGGTCTCTTTGGGTTCACTGACCATCAGTTTGAGTGTTCATGTTAGCACCTGCTTTCCAGACCTGATCCTGGACCAGCAGGAACTGTTCAGTGACCTGAATGACAGCATGAGGGTTAAAGTGCGGGAAGCCCTTCTCAAAAAGCATCATCATCAGAATGAAAAGAAGAGAAATAACCTCATCCCCATTGTCCGCTCCTTTGCTGAGGCTGGCAAGAAACAATCTGATCCACATTCAATGGATAAACATGGTAAGATTGTTAGGAGTAACTGTTTTCTCTTTTGATTAATAAGACATTTAGGAACTAGTTGGAGATGCTAAGTTACTAGAGGGTAGGGGCTGTATTTCTCTAATATGCTTTCACGCTTACTTAGACACAGTCCTTTTTGGTGGATAGGCACGATGGGTGGCTGGGGCTGGTGACGGTCACCTCTTGTGGCACTAGGGATGCATGCCTCAGATAGATCTCAGTGGACCCCAGGGGAGAAGTTTGTGCCCCAGAATGGCCTCAGAACTGATGTGGCTTTGGGGAGGTAGCCACATTAGGGATGATTCGGGGCCAGAGAAGTTCCACTGGAGCTTTTTAGAAGTAAACCAATGTCTTAGATTAGGGAGGCAAAATGCAGTAGGGTCAACTCTTGAGTCAGATTTCCAGGCCGGAGAGTCTGGCTTCACCGTTTGCAAAGTGTGTGACCTTGGGCAACCTCCGAAACCTCTTTAAGTCTTACTTTCTCCTCTGTAGAATAAGGATAATAGTGAGATCTGCTCCCTCAGTCTATAGTGAGGCTTCAATAAATTAATCCATGTAAAGCCCTGGAGCCAGGTGGCTGGTGGGTTGTAAACATTCAGTGAATTTCAGCTGCTGACTAGTTTCCTTTTCTGAGGCCGAATCTATGCTGGTCTCCTTGTCCCCACATTTACTGAACCACAGTGTGCAGGGGATGTGCCTGGGAGTCTAGGTTTTTGAAAAGTTCTCCATAGGACTTTATGGTATGCACTCCTGGTTAAGGATTACTGCCTTTAATAGAGGAAGAAAAGAGGATCACAGATGGTTCAGGAAGAGGGTGCAGGAGTAGTAAGACCTCTGTTCCCGCCCTCTACTGCTAACTGGTAGGTAAGGAGATAGGTGTGTGTGGGTCCTTGCTGCATAGTCGTCTGGACCACTTCTCTGTGTGGACTTTGCAGGAGATAGTCATACCCAGCTGATGATGGACGGGGCGTGTCAAAGGGGGAAAGGGCAGGACTCGGAGAATTCTGTTTGATTTTCTCCAAATAGGTCAGACTGTGTCTCCTCAGTCCGTTCCAACTACAAGTCTTGAAGTAAAAAATGGAATGAATTGTGAACACAGTCCCGTGGACTTAAGCAAGGTGAGCAGAGACGTGGAAGTTGGCTTACAGGCCTAAGCAGATCTCTAGTGGAACCCAGAGTCTCATTGCTGGAAGCTGGATAAGCTTTGGCATTTCAACACCCTTTCTCCAGGACCAGAGCCCCTTCTGCGGAAAAGGAGGCCCATCTATCTGCTCATGTCTTCTTCTTTCTCCAGCCCAGACCTCTCTGACTCATTAGCTTGTTCCCCAGATTCAACATGCTGAAACCCGCTAGCCACTAATAATCCTCCCTGCCACACACCTCCTGGTGTTTCAGAACTACTTTCTGATACCTGCTCTCCAGTAGCTCCTTCTCAGCCTCCAAGGGTTCTGCAGAAGCAGTATCTTTGCTACTGTCTCCTAAAACTGCTCTGTGGTTGAAACTCTTCTTGGGGACTGTGGCTTGGTGTCTGAGGCCTCCCGCAGGAGCAGGGCCCCCTGCAGCTTCCGGCTCAAACCGTGATCTCCCTGCCGCCAGCCTCTCCTTGCTCTGGTCTCTCCCCGACACTGTCCTTCCAAAATGCAGACAGTGTCATGTCACTTCTCAGCTCATAAGGCTCCCTGAAACCTCCGACAAAGCATTCCAGTATTTTAAAATGGAAACAATTTGACCTGGAGCTTCAAAAACATTCTTCTTTGGGGAGGCATGGTGTAATGGAATTCAAATCAGAGCCCCTGGATTTAAATTCTCTCTCTTAGAAGCTCTGTCGTCCTGGGCAAGTCAACTTCACTTCTCTGGGTCTCAGTGGCTCCATTCATTTTTTAAAATACAAAGTGAGGCTAATTAGACCTTACAGAGCTATTGTAAGGATCAAGTGAAGTAGTATGAGAAAACGTGTTAAATCAAAAATGATTTATGAATGTCAGTTATGAGGAGGGTGATGGATGCGTGAGGTGATGGCTCCCACACTGTCAGGGGGTTCTTGGATTTTCAGGTCGACCTTCATTTCATGAAGAAAATTCCCACTGGGGCAGAGGCCTCGAATGTCCTGGTTGGAGAGGTGGACTCTCTGGGCCGCCCCGTTGTCGCCTTTGTGAGGCTGTCTCCGGCAGTCCTTCTCTCGGGCCTGACAGAAGTGCCCATCCCAACAAGGTAAAGACCTGGACCGCAAAGCTCAGTGCGTTCCGTCTGGTGTGCAGGTTTGTGTGTGCTCTGGTGGAAGAAACCAGCTAATGCCAAAATGGAGGATTAATTAATTTGGGGAATGCTGTTT
Organism: Monodon monoceros; assembly: GCF_005190385.1. NCBI lineage: Eukaryota > Metazoa > Chordata > Mammalia > Artiodactyla > Monodontidae > Monodon > Monodon monoceros. Next base: position 39,409,372 of record NW_021703783.1, read on the forward strand.
AAAATTCAGCAGTGATCTCAGAAAACTGGGGTATATTTGATCAACCTCTGTGCGGAAGAACTGTAAGACTTTTAAGGCTCTGACGGTTCAGTTTCTGTGAACTTGGAAATGGAGAACCAAAGAGTGTTCAAGGGCCACTTGCTTGCTGGGATGGGAAGCCTGTCTTGCTCTCCCTGTTCTGCCAAGCTGTATCCCAGGGAAACGTCTCTGACCAAAGGTACTGATGTCTCTTTCCACAGTTCCGGCAGGATTTGTTTGGTTTGCAAGTATGTCCACATTTGTTCAAAAGGCTATTCATGCGCTCTGAAGGTGGTGATTCAGGTGATTCAGGGCCCCATTAATTACACAGTATTCAGATGTCCGGGACACAATTTAGACTCCTCTACAGGGCTTGATCATTTCAACTGCTTTATCCCTCTCCTCTCCCCGTCATTTTCTTATTAGAGCAATGAATGAGATTCAGATAACCCTGAATTTTCACTACAATGCCATGTTTTGAAAAAGTGTCCCTCCTATAGTAAGGAATTGTGTCTATGGAAACCCTGAGAATTATAACCACATTATTGAATGAGTTGTACAGGTGGCTTAGCTCCAATGCCTACAGTGGAGCTATTAGGTCAAGGCTACTCATATTGCTTCGTCATTAGTCTGTCTCCTTTTATTGAAGGTACTGTGATGATTTCTGTTTGATAGGAAAGAGAAATGTTCTGCTGTTTAGAGAGGAAAGATGCCACTTCTTTATATTTACTTACATAATTTAATCCTTTTTGTGTGTTGCCAGATTTTTGTTTATCCTACTGGGTCCAGTAGGGAAAGGTCAGCAGTACCATGAGATTGGCAGATCCATGGCCACCATCATGACAGATGAGGTACGCACACCACTTCTGCTTTTCATGCATTCGTCTTGTAAATGTTTATTGAGCGTTTACTCTGTGCCAGGCATTGTGCTAGTCATTGGGGATAAAATAATTATAATCGTGATGTTTGCTGGAAAGCAGTACAGGTCACGTCTCTGAGGACCAAGCCCTCTGGGGGATTTTTCTTCCTCTGTCATCTCTCGCTTTTTGGATAATCAAGGATGCAGAGAAATCTTTCTCTGGGAAAATTATTTTTGCCAAGTAGGATACCTAGAGAGAAAGATATTAAGGCTGACTTAACTTTCTAGATCTAGAAGATGGTTAATTAAATACATCCAAGCTATTTACATAAAGAAACCTCACCCCCATTTCACGTAAATGAGACCAGTTAGTATAAAGGTCAGGGGGATGCTCTCGGGCACTGTCATGTGAATGTACCAGGGTGACTAGACGCTTTGGCTGCCGTGGTCCTGAAACCCCACTGCATCCCTGCTGAGGACTGTGCTGCTCAGGTAAGTTGCAAAGTAAGGCCTTGAAAAGGCATCTGTCTTAGCAGGCAGAGGGGCATGGGCTGTGTTTTATCAGCTGTCTTTGGTTTGGAGGCATATTGGAGCCATATGAGGAACCTTAGGAATTCCATCCAGTTTTTTCTACCCATTATGATCAGGAAAATTCCTCATGCATCTTGGCTTTTGTTCCATTCTTTGAGGAGATAACAGAATTATAAAACTTTTGAGTCATCTTATCTCTTTCTATACTAATAGACATATATTTAGTTCTTTTTGACTCATCTCATCTTTAGATTCTTTTTTTTATTGTTTTATCCTTGCACTTCTCTAAGTGCTAAGGTTATCTACATTTCAGATCCCCATGACAGAGATAAAAATCAAGAGGTTTTATTCATCTTTCACCATCTCCATTGGTAATTGTTTTAAGTAAAGTGACTTTTAGTTTTCCTGAGGACATTCTTCTTCTCTGTAGATTTTTCATGATGTGGCATATAAGGCAAAAGAGCGGGACGATCTCCTGGCGGGGATTGACGAGTTCCTAGACCAGGTGACGGTGCTGCCTCCAGGGGAGTGGGACCCCTCCATTAGAATTGAGCCGCCCAAAAACGTCCCTTCCCAGGTAATGTATGCACATGAGCCAGTGGTGGCTTAGTATCGCTTACTGAGTGCACACCATGGACAAAGCAAAGACCGTGAGGGTGTATGCTAAATAAGTTGAGATGTGGTTCTGTTTCTGGCCACCTAGCATGTCAGAACAGTAATAAAATATGAATATCCAGTAACATAGATTGGCTCAGGTGTGATGGGGTCAGTCAGGATTACCCTGGGATGAATTTTAAGCCAACTTTTGAAGGACTGATGTAGAATGGCAGAGAGGAGAGGAGAGGACATTTCTTGGGAGCATATCATGAATGAAGCCAGTAAATGAAAAGAGGTAGTTGTATAGAGAGAGCAAATAGAGTCCCTCACACTTTTTTTGAGAGGTTAAAGATGGAAGGGAACTTCTACTGTACACTAGTCCCCAGGCCAAGTGCTTTACATATGCTAATTCAACCTCCCAGTAACATCTCCATATAGGTATTGGTGTTCTTTGTTTTACAAATGAGGAACAAAAAAACTATCTTCAAGGTTTTAAGGTAGAGATTACACACAGATTTGAAATTTGAACTTAGGTCACATCTGATGCCAAAGCCTCCACTTTTCTGTCTCTGGGTGAGACAGAGTTAGGTATTGGCAGAGAGGAGGAGAAATTTTTTTTTTTTTTTTTTTTCAGGAAAGTCAGTAAACTGCTCCAAATCAGTAAATGCATTTGAAAGCTATAACAAACAATTGGCTATTTGGGGGCTGCTTTTGGATTTTCTCATCACCAACCCCCACCCCACCCCCACCCCCCGCCCCCAGCGGGAAAGACAGAATACAGGGCTGAGTTTGTTAATTTTGCGGTCTTCTGTTAAAAGGAGAAAAGGAAAATGCCTGGAGTTCCAAATGGAAATGTTTGCCACATAGAACCGGAACCACATGGGGGCCACAGCGGGCCAGAACTTCAACGCACTGGGCGGTAAGTTCTGGAATGTTTCACAGCTGATACTGCTTACCGGACAGAAGTTGTATAAAGGAATGAGGCATCCTCTTTATTTCCAGCCTTCTTCTCTGTAGTATCTTCATTGGCTGGGAATGACTTTTCAAATGGAACCACTGACTATAAGTATTACAAATATATCAAATATTATATTCATTCATTCAAATTTCTCAAACCACCTCACGTGTTCTGTCTCCCCTCCTGGCCTTGCCCCAGGAGGTGAGACAGAACACGTTCCCTCTGATTTGAACACTTGTCCCCTTCCTCATTTCCTGGCTGACTGCTTCTTATCCTTTGACGCAGCTTAGGTGTCACTTCCTTTGGAGAGCCTTGCAGGACCCTCTTTAGAGGAGGTTAGGTGTTCCTGCTAGGTGGTGTCCCAGCTTTGAGCTCTGTCCCTTGCCCACCTGCCACCCTCCCCCCAGCCACCTGTTATAGTCCTGATCATACTTTATTACTATTTATTGATTTGATGTCTTTCCTTCCAGAATGTTTGCTCCATAAGGGCAGGGACCCCATTATATTCCTAGCACCCAGCACAGTGCCCTGCACAGAGTAGGCACTCAATTAATATCTGGTGAATGAATGAATGAGTGAATGAATGCTTTTAGAATGATGTCTGTTCTGTAGCATGAATGGACAAGGTATGGATAAATATTGAATGGTTAAGTTAAGAAACCCCTTGAGGTAGGGAAACAGGTACTATTTTAGGTGTGTGTCTCAGAATAGGCAACCTACTCTTTTGGGCCCAGATTTTAGGACAGATGTCCAAGGAGGAGGTTCTCTATGGTAGGTGAGGACAGCAGGTCCCCAGGCTGGGAGGCTTTATATTCCAGGTAGGGAGGCAGTAGAAGAGGATGGTATTTTGGGTTGGAGTGGCATCCAGAGGTGTCCCCCAGATCGTGGGAGAAGGTTCAGTCTATGGCTCTGGCTCTGTAAGTTGTGCTTATGTCTAAGAAGGATCTGTTGGGCGGAGATTCTCAGGACAGGACTCAGATGATGGAAAGGAGCTTTTACTGTCCTCTATTCTATTGCTTTCACCTTATTTTTTCCTCCTTACTTGAAGTTGCTTTCCTTATTTCCCTATCCTCAGTGCCCTGCCTAATGGAAACTCAAGGTTGTTTTTTTTTTTTAATTGTGGAGAGCGATTTAGTTTTGCATTCTTGGAAATTCAGGGAGAGAAAGGAGAGGAGACTGAGAATCAGGAGAGAATGGCACTTAACCAGCAGTGTCCTGATGGGGAGTATGCATCTGGTTGAAGGAATGTATTAGAGGGCAGGGAAGGATAACTGGGCTCTGGGGAGGGATCACCGGAGGAAAGGAGGAGCCTTTAGATGGAAGGGGTCACTGAAAAGAGGGAGCAAGCTCCAAGAGTAAGTTTCACATTTTCTTTACAGTTGGAAGAGGTCCGAATTGGGTGGGGAGGCCTGGTATTGAGAAGCAGTTCGAAGGAAGCATCTGTCTTTAGAATAGTTTCCAGGATTGAGACTGTCTTAGATGAAGTGGTGTTTTTTAAATTTTATTTATTTATTTTTGGCTGCGTTGGGTCTTCATTGCTGCGTGTGGGCTTTCTCTACTTGCGGCGAGCGGGGGCTACTCTTCGTTGCAGTGCGCAGGCCTCTCACTGCGGTGGCTTCTCTTGTTGCGGAGCACGGTCTCTAGGTGCGAGGGCTTCAGTAGTTGTGGTTCGCAGGCTCTAGAGCACAGGCTCAGTAGTTGTGGCGCACGGGCTTAGTTGCTTCGCGGCATGTGGGATCTTCCCGGACCAGGGCTCGAACCCGTGTCCCCTGCATTGGCAGGCGGATTCTTAACCACTGCACCACCAGGGAAGTCCCAAGGTGGTGGGTTTCTTTTTGTTTTTTTTTTTGCGGTACGCGGACCTCTCACTGTTGTGGCCTCTCCCGTTGCGGAGCACAGGCCCCGGACGCGCAGGCTCAGCGGCCATGGCTCATGGGCCCAGCCGCTCCACGGCATGTGGGATCCTCCCGGACCGGGGCCCGAACCCGCGTCCCCTGCATCGGCAGGCGGACACTCAACCACTGCGCCACCAGGGAAGCCCAAGGTGGTGTTTTTTAAGGGAAGGGTCTTGGGTTTGGATTTGATAGAATTTCAGAGTTATGATTTATCCTTTTGACTGTAAAGCCAACAGCTTTCCTCCAAACACATAATCCATGCAGAGGTGAGATCTCATCTTTCTTTTGGTGTCAGAAAGAGGAGAATAAATTAGGTGGGCAGTCACTTATAATCAATTCCACATGGGGGTTTGGGAGCTCATTAGATTGGATCTCAACAGTTATAGAATCTTGGAAATGGTGCCTATCATCCCAAAAGAAAATCCCGTAGAGCCAGGACCGACATACACTTAATCAGCAGCCCCAGGTACCTTTACTCACAAACTCAAATGGGGTTTGAGGAAGTTCTCCCATAATGTTGAGTGAGGAGCTGCTGGAACTGACAAAGCTGAAAGGAAGGGTCATCTGGACTCAGAGCCTCACTCGGCTTACTGTGGGAGATGCTGCCTCTTCCTGAGCTCCGGTGAAGTTTTCCTCAGTCCTCAAGACACAAGACCTTCCTCCCCTTGTAGCCTTTTAGTCCAGGTGACCTAATGCTCATATTGGGGATCATAGTTCCTGCCAGCTCTGGCTCTTTTCCCAATCTCAAATTACGTAGGGGTGAACGTGAACCTTCCCCTGCAGGTGGACATCCTAGAATTTTCTGGACCTTCCTGGACTTCACCGAGTAAAAATGCATTAGCCTGGGCTTTATAATTCTTCATACCTTTAGCTGTGTTTCTTTGAGGTGGGGCACAACCTGGGGGTGCCATCCTTGTCGGATGGAGAGGTATTTAAGATGCGGTAGTGTAGGCTCTAAGAAGATGGGAAAGGAGGCAAAGTTGAGAACGGTCTGAGTTGTGTATGATCTGACCTGCCAAGCCAGGGCTGAGACAGTGTCTTGGGCCTCCCTGATGTTGACATAGGCCATGATGCCAAGGCATTCCCGTATAGAACGAAGAGGAAAGTCTGACTAGAGTGTTCCTAGGCCAGAAGCTTCATGGCAGAGAGGATACTCTGCAAAGGGGTTTTCCAAGGTAGATTTGTGTACCTCACTGGGGAGGCCACATTTGGGAAGGGTTGATGAAAGAGAAGAATCAGGAGCTGCTATCTCGATGATCGCCCCCCACACTTCAAACAGGTTTCTTCCAAAGCACAGCAGACAAATGGATGGCTGGCCTGTCCCTAAAGCCCTCCTGAGAGGGCTTCCTAAGTCAGTGCACCAGAGCCTAGGGACCCTCTACACGGGTAAGTCCTTTCTTGCATCAAGCTTAAATTCATATCCCTGTGTGCCTCCTGCCCATCCCCCCCCCAAACTTGAACACCAAGGGTAGTGTTGAAAGGGAAAGGGAGTCCCAAATGTGGAGGGAAGCATCCATGTCTGATTACTATCTGTGCTAGATGTGCTGTTACGGTCTGCGTGAGTGAGGGATGAGGCTGACGCCATAAACAGTATCCGGAAATCATTTTGTTAATTTATACCATCAATAGGAGCCTCAGATCTTTTCTCTCCCCTTTCAATCACTAGGCAGACAGATGTCCTTCCTTTCTGTGGCTTCTCTTCAGTCCGTTTCACATAAATCTTTCGCCCATTACTCACAGACACTCCTCCCTGAATAATGAGCCTCCCACATCCAGGAGGACCAATCATGGCAGCATCATAGGGTGAGGCTCATTACTGTAGAAGGTAATTCTCCCAGAATAATACCCTTCAGAGGAAGGTCATTGGTGATTGGGAGGTGATATTCACACGGTACTAAAGATGCTATGTTGGCTGAGGACCTAGAAACACTTGAATCTTGCCCCAGACTAATCACGGTTGCCCGTAAGGTCCTTGAGGGGCTATCCACTCAGAGGAGAAAGCAGGACCAAGTGACATTTTATTACAGACTGTAACCTTGGTCCCAAACCCTGAGGCGGAACTCTTATGCTCTAGGTTAGACCCTATGGATGGCTTCTTACCTCAGGTTTGCTAGACAGGCTAAAACCAAAGCAGGTCACAAGGCTGGCTTTGCCTTTCTCCCCTAAACCCAGACCCAGATTGTGATGTTACTGCTGTAAGGTGAAGAAGGATGAATCCCAACTGTGCCCCTCAAACCAGAGGAAAAGAGCAAGTGGGTCAAATAGAACAGCATGTGCCCTGTGTCCACCTGCTAGATGAGAGAGGGAGCTTTTGAATGGACAAAGAGAGCTGCCTGGGCCTTCTCCCTGGGCATACAGGTCCCAGGCCTTGTGTGACACAAGGCAAAGAGAAAGAAAGAGCTAGCCAAGCCTCCTTTTATGAGAGAGTAGCTCGGTTTTTTGTTTTTGTTTTTTTAGTTTTTTATTATAGAAAATTTCAAACATAAACAAGAAGAGAGGACAGTGTAATGACCCCCCCACGTGACCATCAATAGTTATCAACATTTTGCCAATCTTGTTTCATCTATTTCTCCCCCACTTAATTGTTTTGTTTTTGTTTTCTAGATTATTTTAAACCACATCACCAGTAGCATGTCATTTCCCCTGTAACTACTTGAGCAGGTATCCCTGTCCGATAAGGACATTTTGAAAAACAGCTATCATGCCATTGTGAAATCTAACAAAATTAACAATAATTCTTTAAATTGTCTCATGCTCAGTCCACATTCACCTTTTTGTGGCTGTCTTAGCGACATCTTTTTAGAGTTCATTTGTTTGACATAGGATCCAATGGAGGTTTGCATTTGGTTTTTATGTTCCCATTCTGTAACAGCTCTCCTCCTTTTTCTTCCTATGTCATTCATGTGTAGAAGAAACTAGGTAATTTGTCCTGTAGAACGCTGAATGGCTCTCTTTGTTACTCACCTAACAGCTTTTACCCTGGTGCAGCGATTCCACTCTTAGCAAAAGTGCCCCAGTCTGGGAATACTCCTCCTCCTTGGTGTAGGACACCTTGCTCTTGATCTGTCTCATGCTTGGGAAGTGGAGAGGGGTCCTGAGGTCCTGCCACCAAGTCCTGTTAATTCTGCCTCCTGATTAGCCCTTGAATACACACACTTCTCCTCTTTCCAATCCACAGCCTCCTGTCTTGCCCTACGTTCCACTCATTACACCCCCATCAGAGTGATCCTTCCAGAATGCCTGCTTACTTATGCTGCTTCCCTGGGATCAAGTTCTAATTCCTTTTTTACAAGGCCTTTGTGACCCAGCTTTTCCAGCATCTCCAGCTTTGTCTATTGGTATTTGCCCCTCACACTGTCTTATCCAGCCATAACTCTTTCAGCACCTTGAGCCCGCCATGTGCTCTCATCCCTAGGTGTCATCCGTGCCAGCCCCGCTGCCTCATCTGGCTAACTCCTGGTTCATTCTCCAGTCCCCACTGCAATGCCCGTCCCTGTTCTTTGCTGCCATTTGCTCCCTCACAACACTGCCTGTCCCCTGCACTAGACTGTTGGTCCTAGAGAGAAGGGCTGTGTTTGCCTTGCTACTGCTGCATCTCCAATACCTGGCACAGTGCCTGGCATGACGTATCTGCTACTACTTGTCAACTGCATGAATGAATTATTATGCTAATTTCTCAAGAGTAAGGTGGGTAGTTGTTCAGAGTAAGAAAGTGCATGTGATAGGGGCTTTTTATCTAGAAAATGTATAATAAAACTAACAATTTTAATACCCTGATGCTTTTGAAACTTTCTTCCTAACATCTCAGAACTTGAAGTTTGAAGCTAATACTTAATTTCATGTTGAATTTTGGGAACTTTTTACTGAATGGGTAATATGCACACCCAAATTAATTCCTTTTATGCTTGGGATAATCATTCGAACCCATGCCCTTGGTTGCAGATAGAATCTGTGCTGGCCCCAGAGAGATCTCTTGAACTTGGGGTCACTTTGAAGCCAAAATATTACCTCCCAATTCAGAGCACATCTGAAGTGCTTTCAGATGTGTGCTGTTGACACGCTTTCCTGGGAGAGGGACTGCGTTAGAGGCCTGTCTGCCATGTTTCCGCAGGCTGTTTGGGGGCTTGGTGCTGGACATCAAGCGGAAGGCCCCCTGGTACTGGAGCGACTACCGGGATGCACTCAGCTTACAGTGTTTGGCCTCCTTTCTGTTCCTGTACTGTGCCTGCATGTCACCTGTCATCACCTTTGGGGGATTGCTCGGAGAAGCCACTGAGGGGCGCATAGTAAGAACTTTTAACCACTTCTAATGGTCCCAAACAAGAGTAAAAATTTTATGATGGCAGCCAAGTCCACTGGGGGGGAAAATTCCCTGGGCGAGGACTGAGGAGATTGGATTCTTCCTACTGAATTACTGTGGTCTTCTGACCTCATGCCAGCCAGCAGCACGGCTCTCCCTTTAGAACAGACCCTCTTCTGCTTGAATATCAATTTCAGTAACTGATTGCCCAGTTGCATTGCCCATTGCTCCAAGGATGGAAAATGATATATCAATGTCATATGCACATAAGATTTAAGGTGACTCTGTATGACAGCCCATAGTGTGAATGGTATCATTGTGCTTTTCTATGTATATTTATAAATACTGAATTGAGTCATGCAGAACAGGACTTAGTTAAGGAATCATATGTGGATGGATTTGGGCACCTGAATTATCAAAGTGGTATCCATTTACAGGAGGATTAGACTGTGTACACATCACTCTTGCTAAGACGAAATACAAGCAAATGGCTTGTCAGGCACACCGGAGAGCTGAGTTGGGGCTGAACATAAGCCTGCATCGCTCACTGCAGATGGGCTGTGGACTCAGGGATAATCTTTTCTTCCCCTCTCAGAGTGCAATTGAATCCTTGTTTGGAGCCTCCATGACTGGGATTGCCTATTCCTTGTTTGCCGGACAGGCTCTCACCATCCTTGGAAGTACTGGGCCAGTGCTTGTGTTTGAAAAGATTTTGTTCAAATTCTGCAAGTAAGACATTTGGTTTTCTGAAAACTCTATCTGGATATGTTGGTGTGCTGTTAGGATTGAATGTCAGGGTCCTAGGTGAGTATAAGTAGACAAAGAGCATTGTTTGGTCTGTTGCCCTGCCCCCAGGTAGGACCATACCTAAAATAGCAGATCTCTTGGCCTTAAAGAGCTTTATTAATGTCCTTCAACCACTATTGAAGTCTTGACTTTTTATCTTTAAAAGCACCTTCCCTAGCTAATCCAAACTCCTCCATTTCCATTTCCAGTCAATTTTTTAAAATTTTATGAATTTTTATTGGAGTAGGGTTGCTTTACACTGTTGTGTTAGCCTTCACTGCACAACAAAATGAATCAGCCATACGCATACAGATATCCGCTCCCTTTTGGACTTCCTTCCCATTTAGGTTACCACAGTGCATTAGGTAGAGTTCCCTGTGCTATACAGTATGTCCACAAGGGCCAGCTCTTTTTTCTTAACTGCAAGAATAGGATCTTAATCACGTCGGGCAGTGATGGCAGAAGTGTGTGGCGGACAGTTTCCACCTCCTCCACTGTCTCTGTCCTTGCTGTGGCAAATACCACCTATGAAGCAAATCTTTGTCACACCATCCCAGGGCAGCCTTCAGGAGTGAAGTGCAGTCAGAATTAGGGACAAACTGGGTTGCAGTACTGGAAGTGATAATAAGAGATGAACTAACCACGTTTCTGACCCTTTGCCTCCAATGCAATGGGTCAGAATGTAATGCCATCCACCCCTGATTTTTGATGAACTTTGGTTTTGTTTCAGAGACTATGCTCTTTCATACCTCTCCCTGCGAGCTTGTATCGGACTGTGGACCGCCTTCCTGTGTATTGTCCTTGTGGCAACTGACGCCAGTTCCCTTGTCTGCTACATTACCCGCTTCACTGAAGAAGCGTTTGCCTCCCTGATTTGCATTATTTTCATCTATGAAGCAATAGAAAAGCTGATTCACCTGGCAGAGACCTACCCCATCCACATGCACAGTCAGCTGGACCACCTTAGCCTGTATTAGTAAGTATGCTTTCGGCTTCTTCTTTCTTAAAAAAATAAAGTGAAGGACCTGAGTATAATGGCTGAGGTAGTGTGCCAGGCAGTACTTGTAGCTTCTGTTAAGGAAGTGTCTTGGCCCTCTGGGAAACAGAGCTCAGACATGACGTGGAGACCTGGGGCCCTGCCAGAGGAGAATAGTCAAAAGTGATGATGGGGAAGATGGATTAAGAGTGAACCTCAGAGGGGACTTGAGAAATGCTTTCCAGAACATGTCTTTTGGGTCCAGGCATTAAGACAAAAGTAGGCTGCAAATGTAGCAGGGAGAATTCAAGTTAGTTGTTGGGAAGAACTTCTTTTGCAAGGACTTGTGAGGCCTTGGACCACATCAAGATCTCTCTAAGTATATATAGGCTACTCTTAGGCATTATTAGGTAGAGAATATTAATAATTCCTTACAGATCCACAGGTCTCTTACTCTGTATGCTAAAGATCTAGAAATCTACTTATTTACCTAGATTTCAACTCAAGAGATTGTATTTTCTTCGGTTATTCAGTATGGTTTGGATCAGTTGGAAAAGGGACATAGTATTTGGCTGTGTTTCCAACCCTCTAGGAGAGTCTGGTCCTATAAACATTTCTTCTCGGGAATAGTCTTCTCCAAATTATGACTAAGTAGAATTCTCCTCATTCTTTAGCTTTGAACATCAAGTTCCCTCCTTCTGGCTGTACCATTCTGATGTGGAAGGTCTGGTTGTGAAGTGAACAATGTCAATCTGAAACTGCCTGAGCAGAAGGCACACTGCATGGAAGTGCCTGCCAGCCAGCCACAGATACACTTTTCTAGATTCTAGCTATCCTTTCATTCACCCTTTAAAAATCAGGACTCATAAAACATGCATTAGAATTTAAAAATGATTTTATTACAGAATAATCACCATTAGGGAGTATAATCTTTGAAGCTAGTGGATTGCTCATTGGCATTAGAGTTCTGGATTGCCCATTGGCATTGGAGTAAGGTTTATTCTTTGACCTTTTTTAATCATTCATTTAACAAATATTTGTTGAGCACCTACTATGTGCCAGGCACTGTTTAGGCTCTGGAAACATAACGGTGAACATGACAGACAAAGGATCTACCCTCATGAGGCTATATTCTAGTGGGAGAAGACAGACAAAAGTGACCAGCTCTGGACTGAGTAGACTTTGAATCTGGATACTGTAGTTCTTTGTTAATAAAGCTCAAGATGGTATTTTTCTTACATTTCCATTGCATTCCACTGTCGATTCATATAGAGTTGATATGAAGCTAGAACTCCCCAACTCTTCAAGTGATTTTATGTTAATATGTGTGGAACTGATTTTTTAAATAGACTTAATTTAAAAAAATAATAAATTTATTTATTTAGGCAGCATTGGGGTTTTTTTTTTTAACATTTTTATTGGAGTATAATTGCTTTATAGTGATGTGTTAGTTTCTGCTTTATAACAAAGTGAATCAGTTATACATATACATATATCCCCATATCTCCTTGCTCTTGAGTCTCACTCCCTATCCCACCCTTCTAGCTGGTCACAAAGCACTGAGCTGCTCTCCCTGTGCTACGCGACTGCTTCCCACTAGCTATCTATTTTACATTTGGTAGTGTATATATGTCCATATATACACTACCACTCTCTCACTTTGTCCCGGCTTACCCTCCCCCCTCCCGGAGTCCTCAAGTCCATTCTCTAGTAGGTCTGCGTCTTTATACCCGTCTTGCCCCTAGGTTCTTCATGACCATTTTTTTTTTTTTAAGATTCCATATATATGTGTTAGCATATGGTATTTGTTTTTCTCTTTCTGACTTGCTTCACTCTGTATGACAGACTCTAGGTCCATCCACCTCACTATAAATAACTCAATTTCGTTTCTTTTTATGGCTGAGTAATATTCCATTGTATATATGTGCCACATCTTCTTTATCCAGTCATCTGTTGATGGACACTTAGGTTGCTTCCAAGTCCTGGATGTTGTAAATAGAGCTGCAATGAACATTGTAGTACATGACTCTTTTTGAATTATGGTTTTCTCAGGGTATATATGCCCAGTAGTGGGATTGCTGGGTCGTATGGTAGTTCTATTTTTAGGTTTTAAGGAACCTCCATACTGTTCTCCATAGTGGCTGTATCAATTTACATTCCCACCAACAGTGTATGAGGGTTCCCTTCTCTCCATACCCTCTCCAGCATTTATTGTTTGTAGATTTTTGATGATGGCCATTCTGACCAGTGTGAGGTGATACCTCACTGTAGTTTTGATTTGCATTTCTCTAATGATTAGTGATGTTGAGCATCCTTTCATGTGTTTGTTGGCAGTCTGTATATCTTCTTTCGAGAAATGTCTATTTAGGTCTTCTGCCCATTTTTGGATTGGGTTGTTTGTTTTTTTGAAATTGAGCTGCATGAGCTGCTTGTAAATTTTGGAGATTAATCCTTTGTCTGTCGCTTCATTTGCAAAAATTTTCTCCCATTCTGAGGGTTGTCTTTTCGTCTTGTTTATGGTTTCCTTGGCTGTGCAAAAGCTTTGAAGTTTCATTAGGTCCCATTTGTTTATTTTTGTTTTTATTTCCATTTTTCTAGGAGGTGGGTCAAAAAGGATCTTGCTGTGATTTATGTCATAGAGTGTTCTGCCTATGTTTTCCTCTAAGAGTTTGATAGTGTCTGGCCTTACATTTAGGTCTTTAATCCATTTTTTTTTTTTTTTTTTTTTTTTGGTACGCGGGCCTCTCACTGCTGTGGCCTCTCCCATTGCGGAGCACAGGCTCCGGACGCACAGCCTCAGTGGCCATGGCTCATGGGCCCAGCTGCTCTGCAGCATGCGGGATCTTCCTGGACCGGGGCACGAAACCGTGTCCCCTGCATCGGCAGGCGGACTCTTAACCACTGTGCCACCAGGGAAGCTCTCTTTAATCCATTTCGAGTTTATTTTTGTGCAGGGTGTTAGGGAGTGTTCTAATTTCATACTTTTACATGTACCTGTCCAGTTTTCCCAGCACCAGTTATTGAAGAGGCTGCCTTTTCTCCACTGTATATTCTTGCCTCCTTTATCAAAGATAAGGTGACCATATGTGCATACGTTTACCTCTGGGCTTTCTATCCTGTTCCATTGATCTATATTTCTGTTTTTGTGCCAGTACCATACTGTCTTGATTACTGTAGCTTTGTAGTATAGTCTGAAGTCTGGGAGCCTGATTCCCCCAGCTCTGTTTTTCTTTCTCAAGGTTGCTTTGGCTATTCGGGGTCTTTTGTGTTTCCATAGAAATTGTGAAATTTTTTGTTCTAGTTCTGTGAAAAATGCCAGTGGTAGTTTGATAGGGATTGCATTGAATCTGTAGATTGCTTTGGGTACTATAGTCATTTTCACAATGTTGATTCTTCCAATCCAAGAACATGGTATAGCTCTCCATCTATTTGTATCATCTTTAATTTCTTTCATCAGTGTCTTATAATTTTCTGCATACAGGTCATTTGTCTCCTTAGGTTTATTCCTAGGTATTTTATTCTTTTTGTTGCAATGGTAAATGGGAGTGTTTTCTTTTCTTCTTTTTTTTTTTTTTGCGGTACACGGGCCTCTCACTGCTGTGGCCTCTCCCATTGCAGAGCACAGGCTCCGGGCGCGCAGGCCCAGCGGCCATGGCTCATGGGCCCAGCCGCTCCGCGGCACGTGGGATCCTCCTGGACCGGGGCATGAACCTGTGTCCCCTGCATCGGCAGGCAGACTCCCAACCACTGCGCCACCAGGGAAGCCCCTGGGAGTGTTTTCTTAATTTCACTTTCAGATTTTTCATCATTAGTGTATAGAAGTGCAAGAGATTTCTGTGTGTTAATTTTGTATCCTGCTACTTTACCAATTTCATTGATTAGCTCTAGTAGTTTTCTGGTAGCATCTTTAAGATTCTCTATGTATAGTATCATGTCATCTGCAAACACTGACAGCGTTACTTCTTCTTTTCCTATTTGGATTCCTTTTCTTTTTCTTCTCTGATTGCTGTGGCAAAAAATTCCAAAACTATGTTGAATAATGGTGGTGAGAGTGGGCAACCTTGTCTTGTTCCTGATCTTAGTGGAAATGGTTTCAGTTTTTCACCATTGAGGATAATGTTGGCTGTGGGCCTGTCATATATGGCCTTTATTATGTTGAGGTACGTTCCCTCTATGCCTACTTTCTGGAGGGTTTTTATCGTAAATGGGTGTTGAATTTTGTCGCAAGCTTTCTCTGCATCTATTGAGATGATGATATGGTTTTTCTCCTTCAATTTGTTAATATGGTGTATCACATCGATTGATTTGCATATATTGAAGAATCCTTGCATTCCTGGGATAAACCCCACTTGATCATGGTGTATGATCCTTTTAATGTGCTGTTGGATTCTGTTTGATAGTATTTTGTTGAGGATTTTTGCATCTATGTTCATCAGTGATATTGCCCTGTAGTTTTCTTTTTTTGTGACATCTTTGTCTGGTTTTGGTATCAGGGTGATGGTGGCCTTGTAGAATGGGTTTGGGAGTGTTCCTCCCTCTGCTGTATTTTGGAAGAGTTTGAGAAGGATAGGTATTAGCTTTCCTCTAAATGTTAGATAGAATTCTCCTGTGAAGCCATCTGGTCCTGGGCTTTTGTTTGTTGGAAGATTTTCAATCACAGTTTCAATTTCAGTGCTTGTGATTGGTCTGTTTATATTTTCTATTTCTTCCTGGTTCTGTCTTGGAAGGTTGTGCTTTTCTAAGAATTTGTCCATTTCTTCCAGGTTGTCCATTTTATTGGCATATAGTTGCTTGCAGTAATCTCTCATGATCCTTTGTATTTCTGCAGTGTTAGTTGTTACTTCCCCTTTCTCATTTCTAATTCTATTGATTTGAGTCTTCTCCCTTTTTTTCTTGATGAATCTGGCTAATGGTTTATCAATTTTGTTTATCGTCTCAAAGAACCAGCTTTTAATTTTATTGATCTTTGCTATCATTTCCTTCATTTCTTTTTCATTTATTTCTGATCTGATCTTCATGATTTCTTTCCTTCTGCTAACTTTGGGTTTTTTTTTGTTCTTTTTTCTCTAATTGCTTTAGGTGTAAGGTTAGGTTTTTTATTTGAGATGTTTCTTGTTTCTTAAGGTAGGATTGTATTGCTATAAACTTCCCTCTTAAAACTGCTTTTGCTGCATCCCATAGGTTTTGGGTTGTCGTGTTTTCATTGTCATTTGTTTCTAGGTATTTTTTGATTTCCTCTTTGATTTCTTCAGTGATGTTTTCGTTATTAAGTAGTGTATTGTTTAGCCTCCATGTGTTTGTATTTTTTACAGATTTTTTTCCTGTAATCGATATCTAGTCTCATAGTGTTGTGGTCGGAAAAGATACTTGATACAATTTCAATTTTCTTAAATTTACCAAGGCTTGATTTGTGACCCAAGATATGATCTATCCTGGAGAATGTTCCATGAGCACTTGAGAAGAAAGTGTATTCTGTTGTTTTTGGATGGAATGTCCTATAAATATCAATTAAGTCCATCTTGTTTAATGTATCATTTAAAGCTTGTGTTTCCTTATTTATTTTCATTTTGGATGATCTGCCCATTGGTGAAAGTGGGTTGTTAAAGTCCCCTGTTATGATTGTGTTACTGTCAATTTCCCCTTTTATGGCTGTTAGTATTTGCCTTATGTACTGAGGTGCTCCTATGTTGGGTGCATAAATATTTACAATTGTTACATCTTCTTCTTGGATTGATCCTCCCTTGATCATTATGTAGTATCCTTCTTTGTCTCTTGTAATAGTCTTTGTTTTAAAGTCTATTTTGTCTGATATGAGAATTGCTACCCCAGCTTTCTTTTGATTTCCGTTTGCATGGAATATCTTGTTCCATCCCCTCACTTTCAGTCTGTATGTGTCTCTAGGTCTGAAGTGGGTCTCTTGTAGACAGCATATATACGGGTCTTGTTTTTGTATCCATTCAGCCAGTCTGTGTCTTTTGGTTGGAGCATTTAATCCATTTACATTTAAGGTAATTATCGATAAGTATGTTCCTATTACCATTTTCTTAATTGTTTTGGGTTTGTTATTGTAGGTGTTTTCCTTCTGTTGTGTTTCCTGCCTAGAGAAGTTCCTTTAGCATTTGTTTGAAAGCTGGTGCTGAATTCTCTTAGCTTTTGCTTGTCTGTAAAGGTTTTAATTTCTCCATCAAATCTGAATGAAATCTTTGCTGGATAGAGTAATCTTGGTTGTAAGTTTTTCCCTTTCATCACTTTAAATATATCCTGCCACTCCCTTCTGGCTTGCAGAGTTTCTGCTGAAAGTTCAGCTGTTAACCTTATGGGGATAACCTTATGGGGATTCCCTTATGTGTTATGTGTTGTTTTTCCCTTGCTGCTTTTAATATGTTTTCTTTGTATTTAATTTTCGATAGTTTGATTAATATGTGTCTTGGCATGTTTCTCCTTGGATTTATCCTGTATGGGACTCTCTGTGCTTCCTGGACTTGACTAACTATTTCCTTTCCCATATTAGGGAAGTTTTCAACTATAATCTCTTCAAATATTTTCTCAGTCCCTTTCTTTTTCTCTTCTTCTTCTGGGACTCCTATAATTTGAATGTTGGTGCGTTTAATATTGTCCCAGTGGTCTCTGAGACTGTCCTCAATTCTTTTCATTCTTTTTTCTTTATTCTGCTCTGCAGTAGTTATTTCCACTATTTTATCTTCCAGGTCACTTATCCGTTCTTCTGCCTCAGTTATTCTGCTATTGATCCCTTCTAGAGAATTTTTAATTTCATTTATTGTGTTGTTCATCACTGTTTGTTTGCTCTTTAGTTCTTCTAGGTCCTTGTTAAACATTCCTTGTATTTTCTCCATTCTATTTCCAAGATTTTGGATCACCTTTACCATCATTTTTCTGAATTCTTTTTCAGGGAGACTGCCTATTTCCTCTTCATTTGTTAGGTCTGGTGGGTTTTTACCTTGCTCCTTCATCTGCTGTGTGTTTCTCTGTCTTCTCAATTTGCTTAACTTACTATGTTTGGGGTCTCCTTTTCGCAGGCTGCAGGTTCATAGTTCCCCTTGTTTTTGGTGTCTGCCCCCAGTGGCTAAGGTTAGTTCAGTGGGTTGTGTAGGCTTCCTGGTGGAGGGGACTAGTGCATGTGTTCTGGTGGATGAGGCTGGATCTTGTCTTTCTGCTGGGCAGGTCCACGTCTGATGGTGTGTTTTGGGGTGTCTGTGACCTTATTATGATTTTAGGCAGCCTCTCTGCTAATGGGTGGGGTTGTGTTCCTGTCTTGCTAGTTGTTTGGCATAGGGTGTCCAGCACTGTAGCTTGCTGGCCGTTGAGTGGAGCTGGATCTTGGCATTGAGATGGAGATCTCTGGGAGATTTGTGCCGTTTGATATTACATGGAGCTGGGAGGTCTCTGGTGGACCAATGTCCTGAACTTGGCTCTCCCACCTCAGAGGCACAGCCCTGACGCCTAGCCAGAGCACCAAGAGCCTTTCATACACACAGCTCAGAATAAAAGGGAGAAAAGAAAGAAAGAAAAAGATAAAATAAAGAGTTATTAAAATAAAAACCAAAAAATAATTATTAAAAAAATTTTTTTAAGTAATTAAAAAAAAAAAGAAAGAAAAAGAACCAAACCAAAAAACAAATTCACCAATGATAACAAGCATTGAAAACTATACTAAAAACAAAAACAAACAAAAAAATGGCCAGACAGAACCCTAGGACAAATGGTAAAAGCAAAGCTGTACAGACAAAATCACACACAGAAGCATACGCATATACACTCACAAAAAGAGAAAATGGGGGAAAAAATATATATCGTTGCTCCCAAAGTCCACCTCCTCAATTTGGGATGATTTGTTGTCTATTCAGGTATTCCACTGATGCAGGGTACATCAAGTTGACTGTGGAGATTTAATCCGCTGCTCCTCAGGCTGCTGGGAGAGATTTCCCTTTCTCTCCTTTGCTCGCACAGCTGCTGGGGTTCAGCTTTGGATTTGGCCCCGCCTCTGCATGTAGGTCGCCTGAGGGCGTCTGCTTCTTCGCTCAGACGGGACGGGGTTAAAGGAGCAGCTGACTCGGGGCCTCTGGCTCACTCAAGCCGGAGGGAGGGAGGGGTGCGCATGCGGATTGGGCCTGCAGCGGCAGAGGCCGGCATGACGTTGCAGCAGCCTGAGGCGCGCCGTGCGTTCTTCCGGGGAAGTTGTCCCTGGATCCCGGGACCCTGGCAATGGCGGGCTGCACAGGCTTCCGGGAGGGAGGTGTGGATAGTGACCTGTGCTCGCACACAGGCTTCTTGGTGGCGGCAGCAGCAGCCTTAGCGTCTCATGCCCGCCTCTGGGGTCTGCGCTGTTAGCCGCGGCTCGCGCGCGTCTCTGGACCTCCTTTAAGCGGCGCTCTTAATCTACCCTCTCCTCGCGCACCAGGAAACAAAGAGGGAAGAAAAAGTCTCTTGCCTCTTTGGCAGCTCCAGACTTTTCCCCGGACTCCATCCCGGCTAGCTGTGGCGCACTAGCCCCCTTCAGGCTGTGTTCACGCCGCCAACCCCAGTCCTCTCCCTGCGCTCCGACCGAAGCCCGAGCCTCAGCTCCCAGCCCCTGCCCGCCCCGGCGGGTGAGTAGACAAGCCTCTCGGGCTGGTGAGTGCTGGTCGCACCGATCCTCTGTGAGGGAATCTCTCTGCTTTGCCCTCCGCACCCCTGTGGCTGCGCTCTCCTCCGCAGCTTCGAAGCTTCCCCCCTCCGCCACCCGCAGTCTCCGCCCGCGAAGGGGCTTCTAGTGTGTGGAGACCTTTCCTCCTTCACAGCTCCCTCCCAGAGGGGCAAGTCCGTCTCTATTCTTTTGTCTCTGTTTTTTCTTGTTTATTTTGCCCTACCCAGGTACGTGGGGGGTTTCTTGCCTTTTGGGAGGTCTGAGGTCTTCTGCCAGCGTTCAGTGGGTGTTCTATAGGAGCAGTTCCACGTGTAGATGGATTTCTCATGTATCTGTGGGGAGGAAGGTGATCTCCGCGGTTTACTCTTCCGCCATCTTGAAGCTCCTCCTCGCTGCGTTGGGTCTTAATTGCTGAGTGTGGGCTTTCTCTAGTTGTGGCGAGCAGGGGCTACTCTTCTTTGCGGTGCGCAGGTTTCTCATTGGGGTGGCTTCTCTTGTTGCAGAGCACGGGCTCTAGGTGCACGGGCTTCAGTAGCTGTGGCCCGTGGGCTCTAGAGCACAGGCTCAGTAGTTGTGACGCACAGGCTTAGTTGCTCCGCGGCATGTGGGATCTTCCCAGACCAGGGCTCGAACCCGTGTGCCCTGCATTGGCAGGCGGATTCTTAATCACTGCGCCACCGGGCAAGTCCCTAAATAGACTTAATCTTTTAAGAGCAAGTTTTAGAATCACAGCAGAATTGAGCCGAAAGTACAGAGTTCCCACACACCCACTGCGCACACACGCACAGCCTCCCCCACTATCAACATCCCTCACCAGAGTGGCATGTTTGTTGCAGTCGGTGACACATCATAATTACCCAAAGTCCAGAGTTTACATTAGGGTTCACTCTTGGCATTGTACATTCTGTGGATTTTGACAAATGTGTAATGACATATCTGCCACTATAGTGTCCTACAGAATAGTTTCCCTGCCCTAAAAATCCTCTGTGCTCTTCATATTTATCCCTCCCCATCACCCCAACCCCTGGCAACCACTGATCTTTTTACTCCATAGTTTTGCCTTTTCCACAATGTCATATAGTTGTGATGAACCAGTACGTAGGCTTTTCAGATTGGCTTCATGCTCTTCGTAATACGCACTTAAAGGTCTTCTGTGTCTTTCCATGGCTTGATAGCTCATTTCTTTTTTGCACTGAGTAATAGTCCGTTGTCTAGATGTACTACAGTACATCCATTCACCTACTGAAGGACATCTTTGTTGTTTCCAAGTCTGGAATTGATTTTTTTATACCTAAATGTAGGACTTTATGGCTTTCCCTATTTTCATTTTGTTGATTTCCTCCTACTGTTATTACCTATTGAGATCTTTTTGAATTTTAATTCTGTGATGCTATATCCTTAGAAGGCATGCTGATTAAAATCAGAGATGAAACAAAGTTGGTGGGAATGGCTGTATCAGTTGAGTATACTGGGAGGCAGTTCAGGAGTGAAGCATGCTGAGACTAGGAAGCAACATGGTGGCCAGTGGGACAGGTCTGCTCTGCTCTGGTTTGGATGCAAGACGAGGCCGGGGGAAGCCAGGGAATGGTCAAGATAGTGGGATATTACCAGGGATAATGTAGCTTCTGTCATAATTCCAAGAGGCTCTGATTTTTAGAGCAAGAATGTGATGCAGGTTTAAGGAGCAAGATACTTAGGCTTGGGGACGCTGTTGAGAGCTGAACGGCGTATCCGGTCCTCCTTGCTATGTAGAGCGAATTTCATAGGAAGAGCCTAAGAGATAGAAACTAAGCAAGGAAACTACCACATCAGATGCCAAACTTGGTTGTCAGCACAATTTAACCCAAGACCCACATGCCGATTTGAGCCCAGTTTTAGTAATGATTGACTGCAAAATCAGGGTGTGGTTGGGTCTCAATGAATAGGACCAACCTCAGGGATCTGGAGTGGGCAAAGGAGAAATAATGTGGACTTTGGCAGTGCCTGTAGCCCTGTCATGACTAGAAATATTTAATTGAATACTTGCCTACTTCCCTTAGGAATCTTTTTTCTTCTCCCCTCAGCTGCAGGTGTACTCTCCCAGAGAACCCAAACAATCACACCTTACAGTACTGGAAGGACCACAACATCGTGACAACAGAAGTCCACTGGGCCAACCTGACTGTTAGCGTAAGTCTGGGCGCTGCCAGGCGGCTCAGCCTTGTGACCACCAGGTTTAAGGGGACCTTCTAGGTAGGAGTGGGGTAGCCCTTCAGCAAGCTCTGGCATTTACAGAAATAAAGCTTTTTTAAAACTATTCATGCTGACTTTCCTTTCCCCTTCAAAATTCTCTCTGCATAAAGGGAAAGGAGGACTACCTCTCTCTTCTCTCCCACACGATCCCACCCGGTGACCCTGCACTCAGGATGTGGGCGGATGAAATCAGAGAGGGTAGGGGGCCACATCCAGGTTTTGTGGGGCTCGAAGAACATTCAAGTTTGGAAGTCCTCTGTAATAGAAATAATACAGGTTACTAGGGCCCTCCTAGAACCTCGTGTTTTCTTGAGACAGTTTGGTTTCCTTTACAAAAGTGTTTTAGTTAGGACTCTAAGTAGTCACCCTACCTGCAAGCAAGAGCCCCACAACTACATGGAGGGCAAGTAGATGCTGCAGGCAGCCTGAGCTCCCCAGCAACCGTGGGATGACAGTGCTGGTGGACCCAGCAGCTGTTTCCTCCCTCCTGCCTGCCTTTCATCACCCGGAATGCCTGTTCCTTCAGGAGTGCCAGGAGATGCATGGAGAGTTCACGGGCTCTGTGTGTGGCCGCCATGGACCCTATACTCCCGATGTGCTCTTTTGGTCCTGCATTCTATTCTTCACCACCTTCATCCTCTCCAGCACCTTGAAGACATTTAAGACAAGCCGCTATTTCCCAACCAGAGTAGGTAGCATGCTCTTGCATTTCTTTCGTGTTAGACTTCTAACATAACAGAGCCTGTTCTAGGCCTCCATGGTGCTTGTGAGTAGATTGGCGGGCGCCGAGCTCCAAATGACCTGATTTTGGAGGCCGTGGCCTTCTCTTCTTCCTGTGTCCAGCAGCCTCTTTCATAGATGTGTGGTGTGGGATGAGGGGTTAATACTTAAGAGGTTTTGATTGAAAAGTGTCAGGTGAGTTTAAGGTGGTAATCGTGTTCTCTAAGAGTGATAAGTCTCATTTGCAGCCTGCTGGGGCAGGTAGCGAGCAGTAGCTGGAGCTGGCTCCTGAAGATAGTAAATTGGGATGATTGCTTGAGATGTGTAGGGGACCCCAGGGTCTCCTCCCTGGGATGGCTCTGGCAATAGCTTATGAAATCACTGACTTGGTCTGCATGACGGTTTGAAGCCTCAGCCGTCTCTCCCTGACGCAGATGGCATTATTTGTGTCGTGACTCGTTCGGGCAGGGTGGAATTAGAGGCCAAGCGTAGAGTGGCTAAAGGGGTCTTTGCTTTGAGGAGGAGATCAGTCAGGAGGAAGTGGCGGTTTTTCTGCGTGTGCGAGTCTTCAGTTGGGTGCCTTTGCAGAGCAGGATGTGTGAACGGGTGAGGGCTCAGTGGCTGAGGCATTTACTGTGCACACGTTCACGATGAAAACACAGTCTCAGACGTCAGTCAACCTGCACAGTGGTTAAGGGAGGCGCGTATGGAGTAAGTTCTGGGGCGTGTTTCCGGTGTGGACGAATTGTGAACAAGTGGCAGCTGTGTACTGACTACTTGCTCAGGCCCGGGTCGAGTGCTACGGGGGATGCAGAAGAAGTTTAAAATATGACCTCTGTAACATACACACTACTATATACCAAGTAGATTAAACAACAAAGACCTACTGTAGAGCCCAGGGAACTCTACTCCATATCTTGTAATAATCTATAACAGAAAAGGATCTGAAAAAGAGTATATATATGGAACTGAATCACTTTGCTGTACACCTGAAACATTGTAAATCAACTATCCTTCAATAAAAAAATAATAAAACAAACTGTAAAACATGTGAATTGTATCTCAATAAAGCTATTATATGATTTTTAAAAATATATGGTCCCTGCCGTCAGATAGGAAAGGGAAACCCATGAAGCAACCATGCCCATAGGAGACAGTAGTAAATAGTTAGATACCATAAGGGCCATAGGATTTCAGAGGAGAGAAGGGCCCTGGGCCCCAGGCTGGTCAGGATGGGCTTCATGGTGGGGCAGCTACATTTTCAGAGAATTTATGTAACATTCAGAGGAGAACTAACGAAACCAGGGAAAGGGAGCTGGAAACCTCAGGTTTCAAAGGAAAGCAAAGTCAGATGAAGGTGTCAGTGATGTTACATGGGGCTAAGATATATTTGGTTCTGTCTCATTGGAAGTTCGGATTAAGGTGGGCACTGGGCATTTGAGGGGCATTGTATTTTATTAAAGCTACACTAAACTGTAGAGTGGGAGAGTCAGTCCCCTAAGGGACAAAATGGTGATAAGTGCTATGGAGAAAAATAAAGTAGGAAAGGAGTACAGGAAGTGCTGGGATGGAGGGTGGTGACCACTTTTAAGGAGGAGCATCAGAGAAGATCCGATGGGGAAGGTGATATTTGAGTGAACGTGAAAGAGGGAGCTACCCACAGGGTTACCTGGAGGGAAAGCAGTTGAGGCAGAGGGATGAGCAAGTATAAAGGCCCTGAGGTGGGAGTGAGTCTGGCGTGAGTAAGAAAGAGCAAGGAGGTCTGTGTGGCTGGAGCAGAGTGAGTGAGCCAGGGAGCGTTGGGAGCTGGGTCAGAGCAGTAAAGATGCCAGTGCCTGCGGGCCTCACAGGCCAAGAAGGGCTCTGGGCTTTTTAACTCAGTGAAATGAGGAGCCATTTCAGGGTTTGGGTAGAGGAGTGATGTGATCTGACTTGTGTTTTGAATGATCACTCCAGCGGCTTTATTTTTTTTCATTAATTAATTTTTTAAAGTTTATTTATTTATTTATTTTTGGCTGCATTGGGTCTTCGTTGCTGCGCGTGGGCTTTCTCTAGTTGCGGAGAGCAGGCTCTAGGCGTGCAGGCTTCAGTAGTTGTGGCGCGTGGGCTCAGTAGTTGTGGCTCACAGGCTCCAGAGCGCAGGCTCAGTAGTTGTGGGGCACGGGCTTAGTTGCCCCGCGGCATGTGGGATCTTCCTGGACCAGGGCTCGAACCCGTGTCCCCTGCATTGGCAGGCAGATTCTTAACCACTGCACCACCAGGGAAGTCCCTCCAGCAGCTTTAAATAAGGACAGAGGCAGGGTTAGGAGTCTGCTGCAGCTATAGAGACAAGAGTCGCTGGTGCCTTTGATCTGGGTGGAAGCCATGGGGGTGGTGAGAAGGGCTCAGATTCTGGGCATGAGCTGAAGGCAGAGCCAACAGGACTTGCAGATGGACTCGATGTTGGGTCTGAGAGAGAAGAGGAGTGGTGCTGCTGTGAGGTTCTTGGCTGGCACAGCTGGACCTTGCTGGTCCCAGGAAATCTTATCCCAAGTTCTCAGAACTGTTCTCTAAATGCTTGGCCTAGATGCTCTAAACAGAACTCCTCAGAGTTTGGAGTGGGTTCCGGTAGAGTTTGTCAGAGGATTCATTCTCCCCCGTCCTATCCACACTTCGGGGATGAATTTGGGCATGTTAACAGTGTCCTGTTGTTTAAAAATGCTTGTATTAATTGAACCATAAAATTAAAGCATTCTTCTGAGGATGTTTAAGCCTTTTACAACACCTGAGTCTTTTCTATCGTATTTAACCTACTGAAACACGTCTCCAATCCTTTCTTGTGCCAGGTCCGCTCCACGGTGAGTGACTTTGCTGTTTTCCTCACTATCTTCACAATGGTGATTGTTGATTTTTTGATTGGAATCCCATCACCAAAGCTTCAAGTTCCCAGTGTGTTCAAGGTAAACAGATCTCAGGGTACTTGATGCCCTTACGTAGTTTCATAGAATCTGGTCCCAAGTTATTTCAGAGGCCTTTCCCCATCCTGATCATGAATCGTCTAGTCCTCTAAATCTGAACGTTGCTCTCATGCCTCACCATTCAGAAAAGCAAACTCCTCAGGCTTGGCTGAGTTCAAGTCAGAAAAGTCAGAACATCTAGCGTTGTTTAATGAGTGAAAATTATTATTTATTTTCATTAAGGCTACTTATTGTTTTTAATATGTGACGATTTAAAACAGTGGAATATGTGTATTTACATAAATATACGCCAGAGACTGTGGAAATATGGGTCTCTGGAACAAGTCTGGTTAACAGCACTTCATTGAGCATCATCTGTATAAGGGTATCAGGAAGGATGAAAAGGCTCTTTGCAGGCCTTGGTCCCGCCCCTCAAGAATCTTGCCCTATGAGGTGGTGAGCTGGCCCAGGAGCTTCATTCTCAGTCTAGGGCCCCCACCAGAGTAATCGTAACATCTCTTCAACCCTAATTCATTGTTTGTATATCTCTCTATAATCTATACTGTTTGTCCAAAAACCAATACAAAAAAGTAAAACAAATGATCAAAACATGGGGACTCCAAATCTATTTCAATTTGGGGGCACTAACTGAGTAAACTGAGAAGATGGAAGAGCTGAGCTCAGTTCCGTAGGTCCCCGCAGGGTGGAGAGGAGAGAAAACCTGGGCGTCCTCAGGGACCAGAGAGGAGCCAGGAGAGGAGAGAATGGGGGAGGCTGGGGAGGAGGAGGGAGCTGGAATGTAGGCCTTTATCTTGTAAACACCCGGCACAGTTGGCCTTGTCTTCCCTTTCTCTCTCTCTCGCTCTCTCTGAAGTAGGCCTGGTTAAAAATACCTTTTTCCATATTGCTTGAAAATTTTAAATTTTATTTTGTTGAATTCACTGAAATGCCACCAGTTAAAAATTGATGGATTAAAAAACACCCTCTTTAAAAATATATACGTCCTAGAATATGGCATTCTCACCTTTGTGTGAATGAGTGCAGTCACCTTTTTCTCTAATACCTGGCTGAGGTTGACCGTGCGGGAGGAATGGATTTTGTGTAAAAATAACTAATCTGGGAGCATTAAGAAGTTCCTGGAAATGTTCCCTGATGGGTAGGCTTAAGACAGTCAGAAGACACTGAATTTCTGGGACATCTGGGAAGAAGGCCTCTGCGAGGTAGGAGAGACGAGAGGGGAGATGGGAGAATGTCAAAGAAAGTGTTGCTCATTGGCAGGCCTCACTTTGAGGAAGCAGAGAAGAAATTTTCTTCCTTCTTCTCTTCCCTATTACACCACATGGCCGCCAGTGACCAAGACCCAGTCTGAAGGCTAGTACTATTACTGATGGGGTAATGTCGGTCAGGGTTTAATAAGTTTTTGTGTTGACCTAACAATTTAACTACCACTTAGAACATTGTTACTAAGGAAACACAGATTTTGTAAACCTTTGGAACCTAAGCTATTCATAATTTGGGACTTGGTGACGTTATTGAAGAGTCTTTGAATCCTAGAGTCGTAACCAATATGGAACCAAATACTTTGGATGTGGTAGTCTTTGCTTTGTTCATTGAGTTTTGGTGAATTCTGGGCCAATTTGTACCCCTGGCCTTTTATCCTCCATCATTACTCGCCAAACAAAGTGAACTTTTCTTCCTCAGAGTACCTTAGCATTTTTTTGAGATCTAGGAGTGTTTAGGAATTTTACAAACACCCAAATAAGGTTTATGAACAGTAGTCTTACAGGGACATCAGAGAGAGTCCTAGATCACACAAGTCCCCAAGTTCAGCAGTCTTGGGCTCCTTTCTCAAGTCTCTAGTGCCTGGACCCCTGTTTCACTGCTGATGGGAGGAGGTCCTTGGACCAGTCCCCTGAAATTCCATGTAACTGGCTCTATGTTGCCTTTATTTGTTCTGTAGACATACATTATACGGCTTCTGGAGGGGAGCAGTGAGGAGGATAATCAAAGTTATTTATATTTGTCTTTGGAAGTCATTAAGTTCTTTTTTGACAACAGATTTTGTTGTTAATTATATTTTACTTGGGCTAATGTTGAGATAAAGTCACTTTTTCTGTACACAGGGGTTTGGAGAGTAGGGGAAGGAAGTGAAGTAGTAATGAATATTCCATAAGAAGTTGACAGTTGGGGACCGAGTCTTTCAAAAGGGGATTTGGAACAAGGCCATAGATTTCCTGTGTTTCATGCTTCTTTTTTTTTTTTTTTTTTTTATAAGGATTCTCATTCAGGAATAAAAAGAATTGTGCTTGTTGTGATTCAGTTTGATCTGTTTTGCCCTAATGACTATAGTTAACTTAAAATACAAAAATCTTGTTTTTTTCCCTTTAGCCAACACGGGATGATCGAGGGTGGATTATTAGTCCCATTGGCCCCAATCCCTGGTGGACTGTGATAGCTGCAATTATCCCAGCTCTTCTCTGCACTATCTTGATATTCATGGACCAGCAGATCACAGCTGTCATCATTAACAGGAAGGAGCACAAGCTCAAGGTAACAAGGAGTTCTGACCTAGGACTCATAACGGCAGCCTATTATATTTTTTTAAAATTTAGGGTAAGCCTGTTTAGGTCAGGAACTGTAGGACCTGGATAAAATCAGTCATGGGAGGAGCTCATATGGGGTTTCCAGGAGTTTCCAATCCCTCCATTAATGACAAAGATTGGTTTGGAGATGAAACTAGGGTAGAGCATGATTGTATGATGTGAAGGAAGCTTGGAGTCCATTACCCTTCTCTCAAACCTGTGAGGGAGGTTGATGGGCAGAATTCCTGGTGGTCCCCACGTAGCCACATGGTCTGGGTCGGGCTTAGGTTCCTGATGTTCAGGTCAGGGCTTGGGCCACTGTTTCCTAGAAACAGGTATTCTCTCATTGATGTCCATTATCGAGGTTTCCAGACTGAACCTTGAGCCCAAGGATTCTAGGAGGTAGGATTGGTGCCAGTACATTTATTAGTGAGAGGCTTCATGCCTCATCTCTATTCCTTCCTTCCCTAGAGTAGGCAGCATCCGTATTTGGCAAGGAATGGGGAGTGTTTGTGGGAACCTGTTTGTCTCCGACTCCTGTAGGGTCTACCCTCTAGAATGGTCAAGATGTGGCTTGGTCTCTGCTTACTCTGTCAAGAAAGGATGAATCTTTGAATATGTGAGACTCAGGGTGAGATCTGGGGGCACTTGATTAAAAATCGGATATTGGCATGTGTAAGACCAGCTAAGGTTTCTCTTTCTTCTCTGTTCCCTCCACACCAGGAGGGGCTGGAAGACTCTGCTGGAATCTCTGGACCCCTTCCTTCTTATCCATACACTCCTTCCTGCTTTGGGCCTGAGACTCTTAGCTCACTGTCCTATGTCCCACTACAGCCAGCCCACTGATGGTGACGGAGACTCTGTTTCCCCACAGAAAGGATGTGGCTACCACCTGGACCTGCTGATGGTGGCCGTCATGCTGGGTGTCTGCTCCGTCATGGGCCTGCCCTGGTTTGTGGCTGCAACTGTCCTGTCCATCACACATGTGAACAGCCTCAAACTGGAATCTGAGTGCTCTGCCCCTGGAGAACAGCCCAAATTCTTGGGTATCCGAGAACAGAGAGTAACAGGCCTTATGATCTTTGTGCTGATGGGCTGCTCAGTCTTCATGACAGCTATATTAAAGGTAACCGTCCATTCATTCATTAGGTAAATACTGAGTGCCTGATTTGTGCCAGGAATTCTGTTAGGTGCTGGGAATACAGCACTACGGCAAACAGATACACGTACAAATACCTGCCCTGAAGGAATTTATTCTAGTGGTATAAGACAGATAAGATGTAGTTAAGAAAGTGAGTTAAGAAAGCAAACACAGTAATTACAGAATATGATGTGTGATAAAAGGAAATATATGGTACTCTCTGTAGTACTATAGAGAATTAAGGGGAGATGTTTTAGTTACTACGGTCAGAGAAGGCCTCTCTAAGGAGATGGTATTTAAGATGAGATGGAGCCAGCCATGCCATGGATGGTGGGAGAGGGCGTGGGGGAAGGGAGAAAAGCAGTCTAGACAGGCCCTGAGGTGGGAAATAGTGATATGTGTTCTAGGAGATACCAGGGCTCAAGGGTGTTGAGTTAAGGCAAGAGCATTGAGATGAGACTGAAGAATGGGCAGGGGCAGATCACGCAGGGCCTCGCTGACACTGGTAAAGGTAACCTTTGAAGGGTTTTAACAGGAGAGGGACATGATCCATTTAGTATTTTAAAAAGATCTCTCTGGCTGATATCTAGAGAATAAGTTTTTAGGGTTGAGGAAAAATAGAGGCAGAGAGACTGGTGAGTCTATTACAGGTGAGAGAGGATGGTGGCTTGGATGAGGAAGTTGGTAGTAGGGATGTGTAGATATCTCACAGGAGATCCAAAGGTCTTGCTGGTCGACTGGATATGGAATGGGGTGAGGAAAATGGAAGCATCAAAATGCCTGCTAGGTTTCTGACTTGACCATCTGTGTGGAGAGTGATGGCATTTAAGAGGGAGAAGACTGTTATGAAGGAGGAAGTGATTTTATAAGGGGTGGGCGTGGTCAGATTTGAGTGAGATGCCTGGGAGGCATCTGAGTGAAGAGGCTAGAGGAGGCTTCTGGGCTAAAAATATCAATGTGGGAGTCAACAGCACATCGGTGGTATTGAAAGCCAAAAGAGTGGATGAGGGAGAAAGGTAGATATAAAAGAGGAGGACTAGAGAGAAGAGCAGAGTCTAAGGAGAGCTGATATTTCGAAGTTGGGTAGAGGAGGAGATAGCAACAGAGGCTCAGAGGAGCTGCTGGCGGCGGAGGGGGGACACCAGCAGGCTGTGATGTCAGGGAAGCCAAGCAAGGGGAGTGATTGGTCAGAAGCTGTCTGGAAAGACGAAGACTAAATCAAGGCCATTGGGTTTGGCAACATGGAGGCCTAACGGGACTTGACAAGAGCAGATTCATTGGAACAATAGAGCAGAAGCCAAATGACAGGGGCCGGAGAGTAAATAGGTGGTGAGGAAGTAAAGGGCATGTGGGCAGACAACTCTTTCAAGAGGTTTTTTTCTGTGAAGTGGAACAGAAAAATGGGCAGTGGCTGGTGTGACATGTGGGGTGAAAAGAGGATTTTTGGACAGATGGAGCCACCTTGAAAATGAGAAAAAAATTTTTTTTGTGGGTGTAAGACCTGCATCTGGGAAAAATAGAATAAAAAGGAAAGCTCTATCTGCAAGCCCCAACCATTCCGGAGCACTTACTTATCTCCTTTGCCTCCTTCTCCCTCTTTTTGATGAATTGTCAACCACCTCAGCCTGCACTGCAAATGCTATTTAAGGGTGAGAAGTGGGAGAGGAGGGAAAGGATTCTGAACCATCTTCCTGTCCCCTTACCTTCCACTTAATCTTGCCACCTCTCCTCATGGCCCTGCCCCCTTCTACTCTCTGTCCCTAGCCCTAGGTGCCTCTGGTCTAGGTGCCATCTGGAGGAGCCCAAAGGTCGCTGCTCCTCTGGGAATGTAACCATGAAGGCCTGGTGGTGGGCACTGCCTGGCCTTCCTGTAACTGTCTCAGGGGGATTCTTTTAGGAAACCATTCAATAGTTCTTCCAACCAGGTTAGCACCAAATTGAGATGTCTACTCACTCTAGAGCTGGAGCAACGTAAAATCCAATGGGGATTTTATGGTTCAAAGAAGAATTATGTTTGGGAATGTTCTTTAGCCTCAGAATAAAAGCAAGTCGAGTTTAGTCTTTGCAAAAAGACTTTCCTTGCCTTGATTCCATAGGCCTCATTACTCTACCTCATAGAGTTGATCTGAAAATTACCTAGATTGATATAATGTGGTAAGTATGTATAGTCTAGTGCAGTAGAGTAATGTTGATATTTCTCCCCAAATTATTCCTTCTCTGTTAAGATAACCTCCCTACTCCTGCCCTCAAGTCTCTGGTTAGTAGAAAAGCAAATGTTATTAGTCTATATTAAAATACACCAAATCCCTGAGGAGATGATTCTGCGATTAGAAAAGATTTAAAACGTTTCAGTTCCGTAAAAGAGATGTGTGTGTGTGTGTGTGTGTGTGTGCGCGTGCCCATTTCTCTGGAGGAGGAAGAGCCAGATGGGGAGAAGAAGATGTGAGACCTATGATTTAACCAGGACCAAATTACACTTACGTGTAATCATTTCATTTCAGAACAAAATGATTTTTTATCATTGTCAGCGTCTGTTTTTGCTTCTACTTCTAAATCACGTAAAGGCAGCAGAAACGAATGCAGCATCTATGCAGTGATTTTGTGACTTGGCTTCCTTCTTGGAGATTTGGAAGTTTATATAATCTTGAGTGTGCTATGATACCAAATTTAATTTCTGGCCTTTCTGCCCTTTCGTCTTCAGTTTATCCCGATGCCGGTACTCTATGGAGTTTTCCTCTACATGGGAGTGTCTTCACTACAGGGAATTCAGGTATTGCATGGTTCAGCCAGGCAGTGTCTTCTCTTGGTGAGCTCACCTGTCCTGACCAGGGAAAGACAGCCTCCCTAGGGGAGCACAAACCAGTTCTTGAGAAACCATTTCCTAGTCTTGCTGCTTCAGCTATTTTAGACATTTCTTTGGGCATTGGGCAAAATAGGGTCATATTGGCATGAGTGCACAGAGACTTTCAGGGTGGCCTGATTCAATGTCATGGTTCCAGTCATTCGTCAGTTATTCAACAGACAATCATCAGGCACGTATTAAACACATTTTGTCAGATGCTGGTAAACTTAGATCTGAAAGGTTGGTCAAGAATTAAACTGGCTTCCACACATGGACAACACTAGGTTTAGTGCCAGGCTAAAGTGTGAGGCGGGGGGGCGGGTTTAACTGGGGGTGCATTGGTGAAGAGATTGGGGAGTCGTGGGAGCTGCTCCAGGTAAGCAGGTATTACTTCCTGCCACACTCTGCCTTTTCCCATCTATCAACTCATTCCTCTGAGTCCTTTGAACAGAGAGAATCAGGAGGTAACTTGGGTACCCAGATAATTTGATAATTTAGCCACTTCTTATACTGGTGGCTCGTTCCTCTTTGTTATTTTACAATGTCTAGTGGTCACTGTTAGGCACTGAGTTCTAATGTGACTTTGGGCAGGTTATTTATTTATTTAAAATTAATTTTTATTGGAGTAGAGTTGCTTTACAATGTTGTGTTAGTTTCTGCTGTACAGCAAAGTGAATCAGCTATATGTATACATATATCCACTCTCTTTTAGATTTCCTTCCCATTTAGGTCATCCCAGATCACTGAGTAGAGTTCCCTGTGCTCTACAGTAGGTTCTCATTAGTTATCTATTTTATACGTAGTAGTGCATATATGTCAATCCCAATCTCCCATTTCATCCTACCCCGCCACCCCTGGTAACCATAAGTTTGTTCTCTACATCTGTGACTCTATTTCTGCTTTGGAAATAAGTTAATCTATACCATTTTTCTAGATTCCATATATAAGCGATATTATACGATATTTGTTTTTCTCTTTCTGACTTACTTCACTCTGTGTGACAGTCTCTAGGTCCATCCACATCTCTGCCAATGGCACTATTTTGTTCCTTTTTATGGCTGAGTAATATTCCATTGTATATATATACCACATCTTCTTTATCCATTCTTCTGTCAATGGACATTTAGGTTGCTTCCATGTCCTGGCTGTTGTAAATAGTGCTGCAATGAACATCGGGGTGCATGCATCCTTTTGAATTATGGTTTTCTCCAGATATATGCCTAGGAGTGGGATTGCTCGGTCACATGGTAGCTCTATTTTTAGTTTTTTTTTTTTTGTGGTATGCGGGCCTCTCACTGTTGTGGCCTCTCCCGTTGCAGAGCATAGGCTCCGGACACGCAGGCCCAGCGGCTGTGGCTCACGGGCCTAGCCGCTCTGTGGCATGTGGGATCTTCCCGGACCGCGGCACGAACCCGTGTCCCCTGCATCGGCAGGCGGACTCTCAACCACTGCGCCACCAGGGAAGCCCTGTTTTTAGTTTTTTAAGGAACCTCCATACTATCCTCCATACTGGCTGTACCAATTTACATTCCCACCAACAGTGCAGCAGGGTTCCCTTTTCTCCACACCCTCTCCAGCATTTATTGTTTGTAGATTTTTTTTTTTTTTTTTTTTTTTTTTGCAGTACATGGGCCTCTCACTGTTGTGGCCTCTCCCGTTGCGGAGCACAGGCTCCGGACGTGCAGGCCCAGCGGCCATGGCTCACGGGCCCAGCCGTGCCGTGGCATGTGGGATCCTCCCGGACAAGGGCACAAACCCGTGTCCCCCGCATCAGCAGGCAGACTCAACCACCGTGCCACCAGGGAAGCCCTATCGTTTGTAAATTTTTTGATGATGGCCATTCTGACCGGTGTGAAGTGATACCTCATTGTAGGTTTGATTTGCATTTCTCTAATAATTTGTGATGTTGAGCATTTTTTCATGTGCCTCTTGGCCATCTGTATGTCTTCTTTGGTGAAATCTCTATTTAGGTCTTCTGCCCATTTTTTGATTGGGTTGTTTGTTTTTTTGATATTGAGCTGCATGAGCTATTTGTATATTTTGGAGATTAATCCCTTGTCAGTCGCTTCATTTGCAAATATTTTCTCTCATTTTGAGGGTTATCTTTTCGTTTTGTTTATAGTTTCCTTTGCTGTGCAAAAGCTTTTAATTAGGTCCCATTTATTTATTTTTGTTTTTATTTTCGTTACTCTAGGTGGTGGATTGAAAAAGATCTTGCTGTGATTTATGTCAAAGAGTGTTCTGCCTATATTTTCCTCTAAGAGCTTTATATTATCTGGCCTTACATTTAGGTCTTTAATTCATTTTGAGTTTATTTTTGTGTATGGTGTCAGGGAGTGTTCTAATTTCATTCTTTTATATGTAGCTGTCCAGTTTTCCCAGCACCACTTATGAAGAGACTGTCTTTTCTCTATTATATACTCTTGCCTCCTTTGTCACGGATTAGGTGGCCACAGGTGCGTGGGTTTATCTCTGGACTTTCTATCCTGTTCTGTCTGATCTATATTTCTGTTTTTTGTGCCAGTACAGTACTGTTTTGTTCATTGTAGCTTTGTAGTATAGTCTGAAGTCAGGGAGCCTGATTCTTCCAACTCCTGGGCAGGTTATTTAATCTCTCTGGGTCTCTGTTTTCCTTTTTATAATATAAGATGGTCATATTTTCTATATCCAGAATGTTATGAGATTTCATTTTTAAAAAAAGAAATTTATTTATTTATTTATTTATCTTGGGTGAGTTGTGTCTTTGTTGCTGTGTGCGGGCTTTCTCTAGTTGCAGCGAGTAGGAGCTACTCTTCTTTGTGGTGTGCAGGCTTCTCATTGTGGTGGCTTCTCTTGTTGCGGAGCACAGGTTCTAGGTGGGTGGGCTTCAGTAGTTGCGGCTTGTGGGCTCTAGAGCGTAGGCTCAGTAGTTGTGGCGCATGGGGTTAGTTGCTCCGCGGCATGTGGGATCTTCCCCGATCAGGTCTCGACCCTGTGTCCCCTGCATTGGCAGGTGGATTCTTAACCACTGCGCCACCAGGGAAGCCCCATGAGATTTCTTTTTATCTTTTTACTTTTTAATATATATATATATTTTTTGAACATTTTATTTATTTATTTATTTGGTTGCACCAAGTCTTAGTTGTGGCAGGTGGGCTCCTTAGTTGTAGCTTACTGGCTCCTTAGTTGAGGCACGTGGTCTCCTCAGTTGTGGCACACAAACTTTTTAGTTGCGGCATGCATGTGAGATATAGTTCCCTGGCCAGGGATCAAACCTGGGTCCCCTGCATTGGGAGTGCAGAGTCTTAACCACTGTGCCACCAGGGAAGTCCCTATCTTTTTACTTTAAATAATCAGTAAAAAGCTCCAAACTCCTCAAAGAACAAATAAAAGATTTGGTCTTTTAAGCAGAAAGATACCACTGCTTATTTTGTTTTCAACACTCCCTGAGAAAGATCTCTCTCAGGAGCTAGAGTGTGGGAGAGGAGAGAGAAAGCTGAACCCAGAATTAGAAGAGATAGGTTCAGATTTTGACTCTGTCACTTACCAACCTTGGTCAAATTACCTGTTCTCTTTGAGACTCAGTTTCCCCTTCTGTCAGGTAGAAACGGTATTACCCACCTTTCGGAGCAGGTGATATAAGAGATATGAATGGGATTAACGAGGCCCAGAGAAACCACCTGAAAATAAATGCCAGTTCCCTCCTTTCAGTTCTTTGATCGTCTGAAGCTCTTTGGGATGCCTGCAAAGCACCAGCCAGACTTCATCTACCTTCGGCACGTGCCGCTGCGCAAAGTGCACCTCTTCACCCTCATCCAGCTGACCTGCCTCATCCTGCTTTGGGTCATCAAGGCATCTCCAGCTGCCATTGTCTTTCCAATGATGGTGAGTTTAAAAGGTATTATTCTTTATTTTAAAAAATAGTGATAAAATATACATAACGTAAAACTTACCATCTTCACTATATTTAAGTGTACAGTTCAGTGGCATTAAGTACATTCACAATGTTTGTGCAGCCATCACCGCCATCCACCTCCAGAAGGTCTTTCATCTTGCAGAACTGAAACTCTGTACCGATGAAACAATAACTCCCCATTTCTCCCTCCCCTCAGTCCCTGGAAACCACTATTCTAGTTTCTGTCTCTGTGAATTTGACTCCTCTAGTTACCTCATGTGAGTGGAATCGCAGTATTTTTCCTTTTGTGACTGTCTTGTTTCGCTTAGCATAACGTCTTCAAGGTTCATCCATGTTGTGGCATGGTGCGTTTTTTTGGATAACAGCCATCCTAATGGGTGTGAGTTGGTATCTCATTGTGGTTTTGATTTCCCTAATAATTAGTTGAGCATCTTTTCATGTGTTTGTATATCATCTTTGGAGAAATGTCTATTCAAGTCCTTTGCCCATTTTAAAATAAGGTGATTAAAATAAGGTGATATGTTTTTTTGTTGTTGAGTTTTAGGAGTTCTCTATATATTCTGGATATTAATCCTTTATTGATGGTGAGTTTTTGTTTTTTGGTTGGTCTTTGCAGGAGCAGCATTATTTTGAGGACCTTGAGGTGTGGATGCATGTGTGTAGTAGTTTACCATGTTTACTTTTAAGGCTACTAGTCTGCCTGTCTGTCTGTCTGAATTTCTTTCTCTCTCTCTCTCTTTCTCTCATATATCTGACATGGAGAGGACTCTTCATGTTTGCAGTAACTTGCATATTACCTCAAAGCAATATGGTTCCTATTTAGAATTTACTGCAATCAGAAGTGTCTATAGTGGTGGAAATGCACCATTTCAAGCCACTGGGAAAGAGGAAGAGGTTGGTCTAGCACTGATAAGTGACTGGGACATCCTTGCCTCTTTTCTAACTGAAGCAAGTGCTTTGGAAAGGAGACCAGGAAAGCTGAACTGTGTGGTTCAGCAATAGGTGACAACCTGTTTTCTAAAACTAGGGTGATGATGAAATTCTTGCCACCTGACCACCTCACTGTTCCATCTTGTCCTCTTGATGCCTTCCTGTCTCTGGCTCACTCTGTGTCATGAGGATGCTGAGATTTCAGTGGACTCTTTGAAAGTTACCCAAAGGGTGGGCCTCAGAAGGGAAAAGCCAATGAGGGTAATGTCTGGTACTCATTTAGTTACTTTTGAACTCTGTCTTACTGGGAGAATATTCAAGGGTGAGGAATATTCGGGGTCCTTTTCCCCTAATCTCCTAGATATATACCCTCCTGATGGGTGTCTCAATTTTGTCAGAATACACGTAGGGTTCTGCATTTGGGTGTTATGTTCAGGGCTTGAGTGTTTGGTTAAAGAAATAGCAAATTCCTGGCAACTCCTGGAAGGGATACTATGAATTTTGGCTTTATTGGGAAAACAGTCATTGAAATTAGGGAGAAATGAATTTAATTAGCCTGATTTGCCCCATGCCTGGTCCAGTCACCAAATTTAGCTGGTGAATACCAGTCAGTCCAGGCAGGTCATTCTGGGTTATTATTGGTTCTCCTTTGGCTGAAATGGCCCTCATGGGGAGAAAGTGGAGCAGCAGTTGAGATCCCTGGTCGTTTCCATTGAGGAAATTAGCTGTCAGATTTTAGGTGAGTCGCTTTCTCTCCCTGGGCCTCAGTTTCCTCATTTATAAAATGAGTGTCAAGCCAGGCCAGAGGGCAGAGACAAAAATCACTCGAGATCCATGACGCAGGCATAAAGCAAGGATTTTGTGAGTAAATGTATAGGCAGAGGATCAGAGGAAACCCAGACGGTCCTTCAAGGCCCTCTCACCCGCTGGTGACCCATGTTTGGTTTGAGCTTGGCTGGCCCCACCAAAGCCATCTCCTGGAGAGGTTCGCTACCCCCAGGCTGCCTGGTAGCCCTTCCTGCTGGCCTCAAGCCGGGGGAAGGCAGCTCTTAAGGCCATCTGCCGATGAAGGGTTCCTCTTTTCAATAAAGGAATTAAATTAGTTCAGTTAGGGCATCAGTAAGTTGTAGGGTTGTTATGATGAGAGTTAAATAAACTATTGTATAGAAAACACTTAACTTAGTATCTGGTTCAGAGAGCCTCAATAAAGGCAAATATTATGATTATTATGAGTTTGATTTTGCTTGACATGTTCTAGTCTGCTGTGAAAATAAGACTTTGCTTTTAAACTCCAGGGAGGAAATGAGCCCCCCTAATTTACTTTCTTTATTTTTCTTCAGGTTTTGGCCCTGGTCTTTGTCAGGAAAGTCATGGATCTCTGTTTCTCTAAGCGGGAGCTGAGCTGGTTAGATGATCTCATGCCGGAAAGCAAAAAGAAGAAGTTGGATGATGCCAAAAAGAAGGCCAAGGAGGAAGAGGTCATAGTTCTTGCACCAACTGCAGACTTTGGGGCAGCTTCAAATTACAGAACGTAGGAAGGGCCACATGAAAAGTCAGCATGTCTCGAATCCCAAGGGTTATATTTAGGAGTGGGGAAGATTACTCCAAAGATATTCTTAGCCGATGTCTGTCCTTCATCGTCAGATTTGATAACCGGTTGTTTTCCCTCTGTTTATCTACAGTCTGCTCGTCAGGTTCACACTTAGAGTATGAACATGGAATCTGCTCTTATTATCAGATCAAATGGTTCATGTTCTCCCAAAGGTCTAAGTTGACAAGTATAAAAAACCTACTGTTTTCCAAGAGTATTTGTCACGTACCTAACTGCAGATGTTGTTGTGGTTCGCAAAGATAACTTGCATAGGACTTTCTGTCCTTCTTCATTTCCCTCAGCACTTGGCATCTGCCATCCACACAATGGACCTTCAATCAATGGCCTATACGTGCAAAGAATGGATGTGTAGCAAAATGAAAATACCAGGCCAAGAATGAGCCTGAAAGTATTTCCAAATACAGTTAGTGCCTGAAATAGTGTCCTTTGAAATTCTTTTTTTTTTTTCTTTTTTTTTTTTTGCAGTACATGGGCCTCTCACTGTTGTGGCCTCTCCCGTTGCGGAGCACAAGCTCCGGATGCGCAGGCTCGGGGGCCATGGCTCACGGGCCCAGCCGCTCCGCGGCATGTGGGATCTTCCCGGACCAGGGCACGAACCCGTGTCCCCTGCATCGGCAGGCAGACTCTCAACCACTGCACCACCAGGGAAGCCTGAACTTCATTTTAAAGGAATTTTTTCCCTAAAATCTTGAGTTTTAAAAATCTTGTATTTTTTTTCAAGCATTATTGAGATATAACTGATATATAATATAGTGTAAGGTTAAGGTATACAATGCAATGATTCGATATATGAATATACTGTGAAGTGATTACCACAATAGGGTTACTTCACTTGATCTTAGCCAAAAGGCCGAGAAGCGATCACAGTAGGGTTACTTAACACATGTATCACCTCACATACTCGCATTTGTGTGTGTGTGTGTGTGTGTGTGGTGAGAAATTTTAAAATCTAATCTCAGCAATTTTCAAATATATAATAGAGTATTGTTAACTATAGATACCATGCTGGATATTATATCCCCAGAACTTATTCAGCTCATTGACCACCTTCACCCATCCCTGCCCCCTATGCCTGGCAACCACCAGGCGTTTCTGCTCTCTGTTTCTATGACCTCAGTTGTTTTAGTTTCCACATGAAAGTGAGATTATACAGTATTTGTCTTTCTCTCTCTGACTTATTTCACTTAGCATAATGCCCTCAAATTTCATTCATGTTGTTGTAAATGGCAGGATTTTCTTTTTTTTAATGGCTGAATAGTATTCCATTGTGTGTGCGTGTGTGTGTGTGTGTGTGTATTTTATTGTGGAACATTTTAAATATATACAAAGGTAGAAAGAACAGTCAGTATTCGTAGTTCCCTAATTGCCTTATTATTATTTTTAAGCGTCCGTTTGAATCAGGATCCAGTAAGGTTCATATATTGCAATTGGTTGATATATTTTAAAATTTTCTTTTGGGGTTCCTCTCCTGTCTTTTTTTTTTTTTGCGGTACGTGGGCCTCTCACTGTTGTGGCCTCTCCTGCTGCGGAGCACGGGCTCCGGACGCGCAGGCTCAGCGGCCATGTCTCACGGGCGCAGCCACTCCGCGGCATGTAGGATCTTCCCGGACCGGGGCACGAACCCAACCACTGCGCCACCAGGGAAGCCCCCCCTCCTGTCTTTTTTGTCTTTGACGTACAGGGTTTCCTGCCATTTAGATTTTACTAAATATAACTTTTGGTATCATTTAACATGTTCTCTGTCTCCTATGTTTCCAGTAAATTGGTGGTTTTATCTAAAGGTTTACTCAGATTCAGCTTCTTTTTTTTTTTTTTTTTTAAATACTATTCCATAGGTACAGATACTGGGTTGTCTCTCTTTTTGTGGTGAGTCAGATCTATGAAAGAACATAATTATACTTACTTATAATAAATGGAGAGAAAATCAGGTAGAAATTATGGTGATTGAAAAATGGGCTGGTGTAGACTATTGGTTTCATTTGATCCAAGATAAAGTAATGTCTCCTTTTCTTGCAGGAGGCTGAGAAAATGTTAGAAATGGGGGGAGACAAGTTCCCCTTAGAGAGCAGGAAGTTACTAAGTAGTCCTGGAAGGAACAACAGTTTCAGGTAAAACTCCCCCAGCCCCAAGGAGTTGACTGTTTTGGTGGTTGTGTAAATGTTCTGGCTCTGTGGTGGGGGCTGTGTCACAAATGCAGCTGCTGGTATAAACAGCTAAACTTTCAGCCTCCCGGTTCCAGCCTGTGAAAACACCTTTCCTTTCCCGGTTTTCTGAGGGCCTGCCATGCATTGGGCACTATGCCAGGTGCTGGGAATCACAGGAGGACAGAGCTACGGGAGCCCATGTGCTCCCCAAACCAGTGGTCCTTCTGCCTCTCTCTGCCACCTTCCAAAGGTGAACAGGATGTAGTCTTTGCTTCTCAGCCTGGTGGGCATGAAATTCCCATGCTTAGGCAAGCCATTGGGGGCTGGGCAGAGACAGCCCCTTCCAGCTTGGCTCATGGCGGCTACAGTCCTAGGAGCCAAGGGGGAACCTAACTGGGATTCCCCAAATTCCTTACTTCTGCCAGCGATCTTAGCCCTTTGGTGTATTAAACCTGTTGCTCACCACAAATCACAGGAAGCTAAACTGGTCCATTTGCAGTTTCATTCCTGGTGTTTTGTTTCCGCTTTGGAAGAGGAACACAGAAGCTGGAAGAAGCTCAGAGGTGGAGAGGGTACAGAAGAGGAAGAGAGAGGGGATCTGGGTTATCTAGATGCTAGATCATTTACTGCTGAGTTATTGAATTGATGGTGCTTTATACTGAGGGGGAGATGAGGAAAGTCTTTGGTTATTTATTTATTTATGGCAACTAAAAATAGTATATATTTAAGGTGTGCAACATTATATGTATATATGTAAAATGATTACTACAATTAAACTAACAACATATCCATCACTTACTATACTTACCATTCTTTTTTGTGTGTAGTAAGAACACTTGAGATCTACTTTCTTAGCAAATTTCAAGTGTACAATACATTATTATTAACTATAGTCACCATGCCTTACATTGTCTGCAGAACTTCCTCATAACTGAAAGTTTGTACCCTTTGATCAATATCTCCCCTTTTCTCCCACCCCCCCAGCCTCTGGTAGCCACCATTCTCCTCTCCGTTGCTATGAGTTCAATTTTTTTTACCTTACCCCAAAGAAATGGAATTTTTGATCTTTAAGCAACTTTCTATAAGTTGTCAGGGAAGGAGCCATAGGCTTTGCATTCTCTGCGGCAAAGCAGGAATCATGTTCCTTCTCTAGCAGATGCTGCCTCCCCTCTTGGCCTTTTAGAAGGAGAGTCTGGCATGTGGAAAAGTTTAGAGTACTGGTGGGGGCAGTGGGGGCGGGGGTGTGGGTCTAGGAGACCAAGGACTGGATTCAAGGTCTTGATTCTCCACTTACTGACGTCTGACCTTGGACAGCCTCTTAACCCTATGAGCTTTGGTTTCTACACATTAAAAATGAGGATGTTAATAATCTCTGATACTGTGAGAGTTAAGATAATATATTGTAACAGTCCTTTGTAAACTACAAATGGAAAAGATCTGGCCATGTAAATGAGAAAATGAACAGAGTGCTTAGCACCGTGCCTGGCCCACAGCAAGCGCTCACTAAGTGGTAGCTCCTGGTGCTGCCATTTCTGGCCTCTTAGCGCTGTCACCAGCATCCCCAGAGGGGCCCTTCAAAGGAGAGCAGAACTGTGGGGGCAGGGCTGGCCGCTAGCCGGCACCCCGGCCCAGCCCTCAGCTCTGACTCACAGGCCACCTTGCTTCTCGACATTCCGACCATCTGGTTCCCAATGCTCCCGAGAGCTGTGAGACAAGCTCCCTCACGCCTCATCTTTTCCCTTCTGGTGGGTAGTGGGTATTATACAGAGACTGAGGTGTAGACCTTATTTGTATGTCTGACATTGACTGTCCTAAGCATTGATTTCAGATGTGACCCCTCTGAGATTAATATATCTGATGAAATGCCTAAAACCACAGTCTGGAAAGCTCTCAGTATGAATTCTGGAAACACAAAGGAAAAGAGGTATAATTGCCGATTTTTATTTCTGACTTCTAAAACTAGCAATGATGTTGAAAGTAAAATATGTTTTAGTTGTAAAGTTGAATTTATCCATGAATAGCACATCTAGCATTGTTGCTAACCCCACAGAATAGCTATAAACCTAAGAAAAGGAAAAATGTCTTCTAACTATTTGAGCAGATATGCTGCCCACTTACCCAGGCCCAAAGTCAGGATGGAATTATTTTGGAATGTAAATTTGCTTTATCTGTTTTGTTCCCTTAATCCTCTTTCTAGTTCCCATTTCAAAATCTGTAGAGCATCTCTTTGGTCATTGCAACCACACAAACTGGAAAATCCTTAAAATATTTGGGTAGTGTTGATAGTATTGATACAGACTTTAACCTATTTAACTTATTCCATAATGAGAATTATTGTCAAGGAAAGATTTTGAAATATTAAACTGTTTTCTTATTTTGGAAACTAAATTCTGAGTATTGTTTGTCAGTAGCATAGATCAATTTTTAATCTGGTTAATGAAAAAAATGGAAAGACTTGAGGCATTTTTGCCTACATTGAAGTAGGCTGTGTACTCGAATCACATGAATAATTTGGTCCAAACACTAAGTCATCAGATAACCGAAGGTAAAATCTTAGGTCTTATTAAAGGCAACTTTTCTAGTTAAAAAAAAAAAAGCAGTAGGGTAGGTTAGGAGACTTGGCTTAGCTGTTAATTCCATGTGTAACCTGGCAGACCGCTGTTTCTGGTACTTGGTTTATTCAGTTGTGAAATGGGGGTAATAATAACTGTCTCACTCATAAGGCTGCTCTGAGGAGAAACTGATGTGCTTTGGAAAGCCACAGCCACCAGTGGGTGGTAGTGATGGGCTATTTCATCAAATGGGTTAAAAGAAATCTGTACTGAATG
This sequence comes from Monodon monoceros, assembly GCF_005190385.1. Taxonomy (NCBI): domain Eukaryota; kingdom Metazoa; phylum Chordata; class Mammalia; order Artiodactyla; family Monodontidae; genus Monodon; species Monodon monoceros. The sequence goes on from NW_021703783.1 coordinate 39,452,798, forward strand.
TGAGTGAAATATAGAATCTTGTTTCCTTCAGAGGAAAATCCAGGCAGCTGTCGAAATGTATAACGCACATGGTTATTTTTAGTTGAGAACTAGTCTACTTGTAAATGAACTTAAAATACAGCCAGATCGAAATTGTGGTGACATCTTCAAAGTATTGTGTTAAAATCAGGAATGAATCATGTGTTCCCTTTTTGTCTAATTGTAACACTTTTATTCAGTCTCTTCAACTAAAAGTCTTTGCTGGGATGGAGGATGTGGGCCGTGAGGTGCCACAGGGAAGTTCTGGTTACAGAGAAGATGACGAGTGTCTCAGAGAAGAAGCGAGCCCAAGTCTGGCCCTGTCCTTGGTCCTGTCGAAGCCACGCGAGCATTCAGTTATTGGTGGTGTGCGTCGGAGGGCATTGCCTGGTATGAGTGTGGAAGCAGAAGACCACTTCCCGTTGGTACTTCTCCTCTTCCTTCTCTTTCTCTTCAGAACTGCCTCCACCGAAGACCCAGCTTCCCATTTGCCAGACATTTCCTCTGAAACCCTCTGCTGGCCTGCTGAGCCGTATGGATCCATTCTGCCACTGAGGATTTCCTCGGTGAGGTCCCTCTTGCTCAAGGACAGGGTGAGGAAGTAGGAGGAGAGCAGAGAGGAAAAGGAAGCCTCTCCAGTCCCATAGTGACCGCAGGCTCCTGGGCAGCCCCGGGCCTTGGTTTGGTTGCCTGCTCTGGGGGATGCTGGCGAGACCCAGAGGCCACCAGGAGGGTCTGCTTCTAGGAGGGTCAGCGCCCTGGGCCTTGGCAGTGCTCACCACCACAGCCAGAAGATGCCTCTGGCCTGGTGCGTCTTCATCGCTCGCTAGCAGCAGCCTGCATAACTCAGCAAGAACCTTGGATGATGAAAGGGCCAGGAGGGGCATTGAAGTTGCTTAGCTCAGACAGGAAGAGGCCTGGGGGAGAATCAGTGATGGTGAGTGAGGATGGGCAGCTTCTCCTGACTCCACTGGTAGGGTAAGAGAGCAAGCTTCAGTGGCTACAGAAGGAATTAGTTTAGACACCAGGAAGGACTTCCTAGCCTGAAGATTTGTCATAGTGTCTGCTTTCTAGATATCTGGGAAAGGTTTGACTGTAGTCGTTTGTGAGTAGAAAGGGAGATAAGGTGTTTTTAATTGGCCATGTTGTGGAAACATCCATATCCTGCTGCTGTCTCTTGAGGACACACTCTGATTCCATTCCTGGAGAGATCCAAGTGCTTACGTAATGTCTCCTTAGCTGCCTTAGTAGCAAACCATCACCAACTCAATGGACCAAACCACCTTCATCATCCTGGATTTTTTTGTTGACAGATGTTCTGACTTTCAGATGTAAAAAGCCACATTGGGAAATGAACTGTAAGTGGTGAAATTAATTTTGGTATTTAGTTTAAAACTATATTTATAGTTTCTGTCTCCTCTTGTGTTTTGCAATGAATATCGAGGGTTTGGGCTCCATTGTGTATAGACTTTCCCTTCCTTTGTGCACAGAATGTGACTAGCAAGCATGTCGGTACCCAGGGGATCTGATCAGTTCAGTTTCCATCCTGGAAAATATTTGTACGGTGGGACCGTCTGTCGGTGTGCTCTCCTTTCATAGGTGAAGAGTTGGCTACGTAACTTTATTGAATTTTGCATTCCTTAGACTCATAAATATATTAATGTAGTCTTACTCTAAGGACCTTTGATACTGAAGGAATCCTGCCTTTTTCCTATTTCCCTATCTCTTAGAGTCAGTCCTTTTAATACACAGATGATTTTCAAAATATTTAACAACTGGTACAGGATGGGCACCAACCACTCAGAACGGATGCCTGCTGTAAACAAGCAGTATGTATGGCCATACCAGTGCCTGTTGGCTGAACATCACGCTGCTTTCAAATATTAAAATGACATCCCTTTGAATTGTGGGTATTGTTCCTGGCTTGTTTGATTTCTACTCACAAGGCTGTTTCAGGGACAGCCTCGGCATCCTTTCATATGCTGCAGACAGGAACAGGCATGCTTCTTTGAACTATATGGGCATTAAAATCTTTGAGAGCCAAAGCTTCACATTTTATCACTTTAGGATAAATGTAATATTGTACCCATCTACCTACCTAATTTAGAAAAATCATAAGGCAACCTGTCATTGGGAAAAGCTTTCTTGCTGACTTTCCCTGTCCCTCTCTGCTTCCTTGAGCTTGCCTCCTTTTTCATCTTCTCTGTTCCCTGAGGACATCCACCCACCCCACCCCACCCCCCGCTTTTCTTCCCCCATCTTTCCCCGCCCATCTTTTCCTGCCACTTCTGTATAGGGAGGGTGGTGACCGCTTCACCTGTTCCCTTGGCCTCAGCGTGGCGATGAGGAATACGGCAGGGAAGAGTCCATCATGCAACAGAACTACGTGGCAGAGTTGCTCAGAAAAACCTCTCTACTCACACACTGACGTCTTGTGATGCCCTGTGCTGGCAGGCTGCCTGAGAGTGGGGAGCCGGTCTTTGTTAACTCTGTGTAGTGCGCTTCCTGAGCCAGACCCTCCCAGCTTACCGCGCCTTCCGAACGTTAGCTACTTTGGAAGGCTGTGCCAGTCTTTTTAGGCTATTAGCTTTTTTTCAAACAACAGCCAGCCCCGTTTGTGCTACATCTCGGTGGTAGGCACCATTCCCTACTCTTCCTCTCTTATCTTTCCCGAGTCCCACCCATCCTTCAGCCCCAGTCCTGGCTGCTTTCCTGCTCAGTGGCTGGTGACTGTGGGTTGCAGAGTCAAGTGGGGTGGGGTGGGGTGTTTAGGGTAGGAGACTGGGACTGGTGGTGGAGCGTGAGCCACGTGTATGTACCTGTGTGTGTATGCACGTGTGTCTACCAACAAGTGAGAGTGTATCCATGAGATTTCATTGCTGCTGCTAAACAACCTCGTGCACCTGAGCTGTGGGGACATCAAAAGAATATGGTCATTCTCCCTTCTAGCGCTTCCCCTCTCTATTCTGATAGAATTGCCTGAGGGCAAATACAGGTAGATTAGTCTTAGAAAAAGGTGTTTAAGCTCAACATTAATGAGAAACTGATTTAGGGGTAGAAAGCAGGTAGTTAGGTAATTCCCATGCCCAGGCTTGCTTGGGCCAGAGAAGTAGTCCACCTCTTTTCTGACAAGGGTAAATTCAGGAGTCGTTTGAGTGTTGGCAGGGCAATGCCCTGATAGGCTAGCAGTGTAGAGGAGGAAGGGAGGGAGGCCGGAGATTTAAGAAAATGATGGTGAGTGGACTCTTGCTTCTAAACAGAAGAACTGGCATCACTAAGTGGGTGGGTTACGTCCTAGCCCATGACTTACGGAAGGGGTTGGTTTAGATAGGAGGTGAAGGCCAGCAGAAATATGCTGTGAAATTGCTCAACACGTCTGGTTGCAGGAAATGCAAGCTAGTTCTTTGTAGCTGTATATGATTTCAAACTTCTGATAATGGGATTATCAAGAGAGCTGGTCTTTACTGCACACAGCTCCTGTCCCCCTCTCCTTGTTGGTATAAATTTGCCTTTGGGGTAGAGAGGTAGGGAACCGTATATTTTCAGAAGACATTATAAATAGTTGCTGTTTCTATTTGAGATGTGTCTGGCTTTTAAATTAGTCATAAATGTTTGATTAAAAACCTGGCATATGCTGAGTCTTAGGTTTTGTTGACATATCAGGCTGACAAGAGGTCAGACCTTCAGAGGTCTCTGGTTTGGGGAATCTGGTTTCCGGTCATTCAAAAAACACAATTCCCAGTTCGACTTTATTTTCTACCTACTCAGTGCTCTAGTCTTCTCTCTTAACAGAGGAATCAGTAATTCTCCCTGCAGCTTCTCTGTCAACTTCAATGTCCACGTTTGGAGTCTCCACATTTTCCTGATGCGTAGGAGAAGGCTTGAGCCCAGGGCCCGTGGCTTTCATTTTAACCGGCGTCAGACATGCTATTAAGTATGTTCTCTCTGCTACTTAATCAGCTTCTCTAAGTGTCTTCTTTTGCTGGAGAGTTAGTGCCACCTTCTTACACCTTCCTCAGACTTCTCAGGTTCCCAAGCCATATCCTGGCAGGACATTCAACATGCATCGGATGTTCTCAGGCTTCTTGACTTTCTTTTGGTTGTAGCTGCCAGGACTCCTAAGGTAGAAATCCTTCCTGTCGGCCCTGACTGGCCAGATGAGACAGCGTCTAAGCTCTTCCCCCTTGTACTGACTCAGCTTTTTCACATACTCCTTCCCGTCCTTTCTGCCTTTTCCTCAGTGTTTCAAGTTTTCCTTGGAGGGAAGAAGTTCTTGGTCAGAGGTCCTAACCACCACGGCCAGTTAGGGCTGGTGAGAGGGGGAGGAGGCTGGACGGTTCTGGGGCTTCTCAAAAAGGTGAGAGTTACGGTTATTTGCCTTATTTAGGGTGAGGGACTAAGGATTCTCAAGCCCTCAGGGTCATCCATATTTCGGTGTAAATAGAGAAAGACATTCCAAAACCAAATAGAAGGGATTTTTCTGCCAAATCTCCCCCCTCTTTTTTTTTTTTTTTTTTTTTGCGGTACACAGGCCTCTCACTGTTGTGGCCTCTCCCGTCGCGGAGCACAGGCTCTGGACGTGCAGGCTCAGCGGCCATGGCTCACGGGCCCAGCCGCTCCGCGGCATGTGGAATCCTCCCGGACTGGGGCACGAACCCGTGTCCCCTGCATCGGCAGGCGGACTCTCAACCACTGCACCACCAGGGAAGCCCAAATCTACTCTTTATGATTCTTGGTGCCCTTGGGGTCTTGCATTAATTATAGAGAATGGGTAGTTGACTCAGCTCACATTTCTTTATCGGAAAGGAGGCTGATTTTCACCACCAAAAGAGGTGTGAAGTAACTATATGATTGCTTGAAGCTTGGAAAGAGGAAAGGAGTGTCACGTGAATCTTTTCCAGAGGAAAATTCAGAAAGTGGCATGATTCATCCATTAAGCATAATTCTTTTAGAAGATTCTGTGCTCAAAGGGAATGGAATGGTTTCTGATCCTTCTGGAAAGAAAAAGAATAGCATTTTCTTTAACCCACTTTCAGCACTGGAGAATACAGAAGTTTTCCTCTAGCTGATGGCATTAATATTTCTGAGAGAGAGTGAGCCCACTCACAGCCCTTTCCCGAGCCCAGCAGAAATCAGCAGAGCTTGGGTTCTCTTAGCAGGTTTGCAGTTGACTCCAACATGCAGGTTTTACACATGTGCAATAATGTTGGAAACAGAAGTACCAAACTGAATATGCAATTAACTCCTTTTGCAAAAGAGGCCAAAATCCTCCTCCCCATGCCTCTCTCCCATATTCACTCCTCCAAGACGATAAGCCTCCCCCTCGTTGATCTCTGTCTGTCTGATTGGTTAGATACGGCTGCCCTCCCAAGCACATGGTGTCAGGCGGAGAGCAGAGCGACCTTCCCACGGAAGGGGACGGCTTGAGGTGCTGGTATATTTCCCTCGTTTTCTGTGTTCTTTCTAGTAGGTCTCCTGTAGAGATAGAGATATTTTTGTTTTAGAGATTCCGAAGTATATATTTTTGGTGTAAGAAATGTACCCTCTCCACACTCCCTGGTGTAAGTAGGACTGAGAACAAATGCGTTGCCGTGATAATTCCATAGCAATCTGCGGTAGGGGTGGGACCTCTGTCCCTCACCACCAAGCCTCACGGCCTGTGTCTGTGAACCAGGGGAGGTGATGGTGACGCCTCTGCCTGCCCAGACCTTCCTGTGCTCAATGGGTGAAAAATAAAGTCTGTGTAACTGTTCACGCCTGTGGTGTTCTTTGAGCCTGAACCTCGGGGCTGAGGCAAACTTGGGAAGGGAGAGTTATGAAGGTGGGGGAATACGTGGGGTCTGCTGAGCGGGCCTGAAGAGGGGCCTGTACACCTCTGGGTGCAGACCCTGAGCAGTCCCTAGGCAGAGCCATGGAAGAGGCTAGAGGGCCCTTTCTTTGGGGACCACTTCGATTTATGTTTGGGTGAGGGGACAGGCCAGCATGAAAAGAACGCCCACTTTGGAGATAAAACCAGGCTGACGAGACCAATTGCTAATGTTTAAGGACTCGGCCACTGCATAGAAATCCAGATTTAAAAAATCTACTGTCATTCCACATAGTTTTGGTTTGGGGCGGGGGGCAGGGCAGGGGTGCTCCATTTCTCTTCCTCTCAAATCCAGTCACTGGAGGGATGGAGAAAAGGAAATGAGGGAAGCAATGCAGTAAGAGTAGAGAGGTGAGTGAGGGGGTGAAAGGCAAGGGTTGGGGGAGAGCCAATCAGCCAGCTTTGTGGAATGTGACTAGGAGGGCATCCGCTGGGAGCATCCTGAACACCAGCCCAGTGTGGATCTTGCCGTAAGGAGAGCCAGGGCAAGTGGGCTGTGGACAGCGGATGAGCCAGCTTTGAGGCCTTTTGTTCTCTTTGGCTATATACATGTTAGGTCACTCTGTCTCACAGAGACATGCTCATGTTGCATTGGGTAGTGGGTGGTGTATGGGAAGGTGAGGGAACGGAGCCAGCTTTCATCCACTGAGACAGCGGTCCCCAACCTTTTTGGCACCAGGAACCGGTTTCATGGACGACAGTTTTTCCACGGACAGGCGGTGGGCGGGGTGTGGCCCAGGCGGCAGCGTGAGCCACGGGCAGCGGCAGAGGAAGCTTCGCTTTGTCGCCCGCCGTTCACCTCCTGCTGTGCGGCCTGCTTCCCAACAGGCCACGGACTGCTGCCGGTCCGCGGCCCAGGGGTTGGGGACCCCGGCATTCAGACATGAAAAGCACTTAGGACGGCACCTGGCACACAGTAAGCATAGAGTAAGTAACAAGAAGTCTGGGGGTGGGTGGTTCCTGGGTGGTTAATGGCGGCAGTCACATCAGGCTCTGGTCCGGTTCTCTGCAGTTGTCTTGGGTTTCCCCTCATAGTCACAAGATGGCTCCAGGAGCTCCAGGCATCACATCAGGCAGCATAACTCCCCAATACAAGAGAGGCTAAGGGGCATTTCTCTAGCTTCTCCCTCTCTTTTTAAAGGGGAAAACCTTTCCCAGAAGGGCTCCCCCCACAACATGTCATTGGTCAGAACTGGGTCACATACTCATCTCTAAGATGGGAGAAGGGGATGGGATTGTCCTGTTTGGCTAGGACCAGTTGTCTTCATCCTCTGGGGTTGGGCCCATCTTCCTTGACCATATTGCTGCTCCAATACTTGTACAGAATTAGGATTCTGTCAGCAAGGAATAAGGCAGGAGCTGTAAGCGATTCAATATCCAAAAGGCTCTGCTAAAGGATCCAGGAGAATCTGAACCACGGGGCCTCCTGCAGAGCCGGAGCCAGGCCGCAGCAGCAACAAGGAGCCTCAGGAGGCCAGGGAGCCTCCCCGGAGGTCAGTGGTTCTCCACCTGCCTCTACCTGAGAGTCACCTGAGGAGATTTTTAACCTACTAATGCCCGGCCCCCACTCCACACCAATTACATAGACTCTCTGGGGATAAGTGCGGGCACTGGCGTTTTTTAAATTCTCTCCAGGGCTTCCCTGGTGGTGCAGTGGTTGAGCGTCCGCCTGCCGATGCAGGGGACATGGGTTCGTGCCCCGGTTCGGGAGGATCCCACGTGCCGCGGGGTGGCTGGGCCCGTGAGCCATGGCCGCTGAGCCTGCGCATCCGGAGCCTGTGCTCCGCGACGGGAGAGGCCACAACAGTGAGAGGCCCGCGTACCGCAAAAAAAAAAACAAAAAAAACTTCTCTCCGGATGATCCTTACGTGCAGGCAGGGTTGAACGTCAAGTGTTATTACGCTTCACCTTCAACTTGGCCTGACAGCTCGCCTGTATCTGCTTCACTTCAAACCAGCTTATTCTCAGCCTCCACTGTATATGTTCTTCTACCTTACAGCCCTTCTGCAATGTCAGTGTCTCTCTGCCTAACCTGTCACAGCCTTAAGCATCTCCAGATTCTTTGAGCTTCAATCCCTATGGCTCACAGCTTTCACCATCTCTGTATTTCCAGAATCAGATTCCCAAGACTGAGAATGTGATTGGTCTCTGATCATCATTTCTTAGCCACATTGTAGGTCCCTGACCAGCCTATGAATCAGGGGCCTTTGGGTCTGGGACCACCCCTGGGTCAACTGGGGGAGAATTAGGGTCAAGCAGTAAAAAATATGGCAGTTGAGGGATGTTCCTTCAGCAAGGGCTGTGACTTGTCAATTTCTCTTAGAATGAGACAAGGGCCAGGGAGACAGAGTAATTGACGTGCCTAGTTATCTTAGTGATGTCCAAGGCTGATCCCTGGGTTACAGACCTGGTCACAAGTTCACCTCTTTTACCTCTTGGTTGTGTTTAATTACTGGGACTCACAGGTACATGCTTGCAAGAAAAATGAGCAAGTATTCCACTGCTCCTTCCTTCAACCATTGCCCCCAAAGGTCGCTAGCAGAACACCCCCCCCCCCCCCCCGCACAATCTCACCTGTCTGGTGGATGTCAGCGCTCGAAAGTGGAGGGAAGTGCAGAACTTCCCTGTCACGAGGCTAAGGGGGTGTGATTGAGGCTCCCAGCAAGTGGCAGGTAAATGACAAGAAGCCAGGAACAAGCCTGCCTGCCTTCCAGTCCCGCTCTGCCCTCACAGCTGTGTGACCTGGGGCAACGCGCTTCACTTGTGCCTCAGTTTCTTCCCTGCAAAACGGGAGTAATAATACCGCCTACTTTATAGGTGTAATGGCAAAGACTAAATTAATTAAGCACGTAAGGCCGGCCCCTCCCTGCGCGCCCTCTATGCCTCCTTTAGAAGCAGGTCCACCCCTCTCCTGCCTTCCCAGTCCTCGGTCTCGCAGCCGTGTGGAGTGGACGCCCTAGAGTCTAGGGGAAAGGGGTCGCGGTGTCTGTGTGGTTTATAGGTATTAACTCAGGAAGGAGGCTGCCTGGTCTCAGCCGTGCTCCCCAGCTCAGCTTCCATCTGGGGCTGTAGGGCGCCAGCCCAGCGTAAGATCGTCTGTTCCTCATTCAGCCAGTGACCTTCGGGGTGTACTCGCTAGGTGCAGAAGGGAGGGACGGGGTGATCAGGGGCTTCCCAAGCCCTAAAGCGTAATGGCCATTTCTCTACTCGTACCAGAGTCCCCAGAGCCCCTCGGCACTCTCAGAAATTACAAAATAAACTATCACCTGATTTCTCTAATAGGCACAGTGGGTAAAGAGAAGATGCCCAGACCTTGACTGCTCAAAGTAGTGGTAAGTTTTCTGGTAACTTTGGGCTATGTGATTCTAGCTCTAATTTTGAGTCAGAAGGGCCTCCGTGTCCTCTTTTAACAGTTCTATCATCACCCTCAAAAGCCTTCCTTGGGCACCTCATAACCTAGCATGCAGGGCTGAAGCCCTCACCAGAGGATCACTGGCAAGAGTGGCCAACATCTGTTGTGTGTGTGCCATGCCTGGCTAAATGCATCGCGCGTACATGATCTGATCCTCACAATACATGGAATGGGTACCGTTTCTCCTACAGCTGAGGAAAAGGGAAGCTCGCAGAGATTACGGTATTTAAGTCCACACAGCTGGTATAGCAGAGACTTGAGTGAACCCATGTTCGTGTGTGTGGAATCTGTGCCCTCAGCTGCCACTCTCTACAGGCTTCACAAGGTTTCCAACTATGGGGTCTGCGTCTAAAACACATGCCCTGATATATACAGAAAAGGACAAGGGCAGACTGAGAAAATTATTATAGAAATGTGCAATGAGAGAACATACCAGTTACATGACTTTTAAACAGCAGGCAAAGTTGAGAAAACAAACACAAATTCCAGAAAGAGTGCCTATGATATGGCAGGTATCCAACGATTTTCTCTTCCTTCCTTCCTTCCTTCCTTCCCTCCCTCCCTCCCTCCCTCCCTCCCTCCTTCTTTCCTTCCTTCCTTTTTTTCTTCCTCTGAATGGCCAAGGGAAATGGTCACTTCTGAGCAATACTGGAAACATTTTCTCAAGAAGAGGAACTTTAGGATACATTGTTAAGATGTGAAGAACTCAACGTCTGATCAAATATTTGGGGAACCTGGGTAAATCATGGTTGGTGGCCAGATTGTTGCATCATAACCCACTGCATCCCTCTCCTTACCTTGGCTCTGGGGAGCTGTGGTTTCATGGTACCTGACGGTGGTCAGACCCCACAGAGACTCCTGTGTCTTCTTCAGAGGCTGCTGGAAAAACAGAGGAGGCGGAACACTTGAAGAAAATGGAGGAGAGACTCAGGAAGTCCTGGCAACTGGGTTGATCTCATCTTTGTCCTCAAAACTCATGTGTTGAGTGCCTACCAATGAAGGGGGTGGGGGAATAAAAGTTCTCAGAGGACCTACAGAGCACAGCGGTGAGGACTGTGTGTTCTGTGGGATGTAGGAGGGGATCCTTTTAGAGCCCAGGTAGTCAGGGAGGCCTCCAAAGATGATACAGGAGAGAAGGAAGGAGAGGAGGGAAAGAAGACCATATATGGATCAGGTCCCAGAGGCAAGAATGCTCATGGAATATTTTGATGACAGTGAATTTGACTGGTTTGCCTGCGCTTAAGGGTTTTGTGTCAGAAAGCAATTGTACATGAACTTGGAGACAGGAAAGAAGACCTCGAATGCCAGCTTAAGGAGGACCTTCCTATAGGTTCCAAGCCACTATCTCAAAGGAGACGTATGCTCGTTGACGTTTTGGAAAAATTCTTCTTGTGGCAGTGAGGAAGAAGGCTTGGAAGAGGGGAAGTGATGTGGGTGGACCAGCATGAGGTGGTGGGCTCTGGAGCAGAGGGGCCAGTGGTGATGGAGAGGAAGGGCAGATGAGGGAGAAGAATTGAAGGAAAAAAGCAGCCGGATGTGGGGGACACACAGGCGGAGTGGACATCACTCCAACGTCACACGTCTGAGCAAAAGGCATAAAGAGTGAACTCGTTTGACAGAGCTCCAGAGGACATAACTGGAACCAGCTTCTCTTCTAGGAAGGCCGATTTGGGCTCAAGGTTTGGAACTTAGGGCTAACCGAGAATGGAATCCGCTGCCTCAGGAGCCAGGGTGAGCCCAGCTTGCAGGGCTGCAAGGTGGACGCCGGCCAGGAACCTGCAGGTGTGGGAGGATGGACGGGCGGGCCCATGCCTCCGTGACAGGGATAGGGAGGGTGCCGCAGACAGACAGCATCGCCCGGGAGGAGGATGAGAGATGGGAGGGTGGTGATGAAGGAGTGGGTGGGGAACAGATGTCTGAGTCGAGTGGAGGAGCAAACGGTGCAGGGAAGAGAGTGAGTGGGATGTAGTTGTCTGCTTTTGAGGCCGAGCAGGGCCTCAGCACTTCGAATCCCCACCGCTCTGGAGCAGGGTTTTTGGGTTATGTGGGTCCTGGATTATGTGGGTCTAGGTTAAAATTTGGGGTTCCATAAGGACACAAAAGGCTGCTATTATAGGACCTCCAGGCCCTCTCAGAACCCCCAGAACCGGCTCATATCTGCTCATGAAAACGGTGACCTCGGTGACAACCTCATATCCAAGCTCCACGCCCACTGCTGAGCGAGACCCTGCTGCCACTGCCACCTCCGTCACTTCTGTGGACATGCTGTGCTGATCCAGTCTGCACTGGGCCAGCACCCTCGTGTGCTGATGGCATTGGCTCACTGGGGACCTCGAGGCAGCAGCGCCGAGCTGCTTACTCTGATCCAGGGCTGAGGAGCCTTTCCTCGCAGTGTTGAGTCACCCTCCGCCAATGGCTTCCCAAAGCTAAATTGCCTTGGTTCCTCCAGTGGCCAAAGGGAGAGAGCATTCATTACAAGATGGCAACTGCCTGGAAGGCCCAGGTCCCACAAAAAGGGGACTGAAGAGGTTGACCCCTACTAATTCCCTACCCTGGTCCAGTCACCTGTGTCCAAGGTCAAGGTCACGTGGGCAGCAGAGGCTGTGAATAGGGGTTGCTCCTAGAAGGAGATGCGGGTAGGACCAGCATCGTTGCTCATGTAGCATCTCTAGTATAAGAAGCCACTGTAAAGACTCAGGATATGTCAAACACTGAGCCAAGTACCTTAAAGGCATGATTCATTTAACTCTCACAACAGTTCTTTGAGGTAAGCATTGTTATTCCTTTATTACAGGTGTGGAAACTGAGGTTAAGAAAGTTACGTGATATACAGCCCGTAGATGGCAGAGCTAGGATTCAAACGCAAATCCTTCTGAGTCCAAAGCACATTGTTGCTCAAAACCACATCATTGTTCATTATTATGACCACACTGGTTCAGCTCATCCAACTTCTAGGCCCAAACGACCACTTTGAGGGCTGAGTAATTTGGTTTGGCCATATCTACACTGACTTCCTTATTGATTCAACAAATAATGACGGTGCATTTACTCCGAACCAGGCACTGCCCCTAGGGCTTGGGACACAACGGTGAACAAATTCATGGGACTTCCGGTCTAGAAGGGGCTGACACAAATGAGCACGTTACACTGGAGGGGGGAGGCTGATCTCACTAACAGGATGGGCAGTTTGGAAAACTTTGTAATGGAGCCCCAGTCTCATGGCTCTGGGAAAGGGGAAGTCAGGAGACAGGATTCTGGCCTGACTCTGCCATTGACTAGCTTCAGTTTCCTTCTCTGGGCTTCAGTTTCTTCGTCAGTATAAATGAGAGGTCATGTTTAGATGGGTTTTTAAAACATTTTTTATTGAAATATAGTTGATTTACAATTTCGTGTTAGTTTCAGGTGTACAGCAAAGTGACTCAGTTATACACACACACATATACACATATATTCTTTTTTAGATTCTTTTCCATTATAGGTTATTACAAGATATTGAGTATAGTTCCCTGTGCTCTACAGTAGGTCCTTGTTGGTGGTTATCAATTATATATATAGTAGTGTATGTACTTTAATCTCAAACTCCTAATTTATCCCTCCTCCTCTTCCACCTTTGGTAACCATAAGTTTGTTTTCTATGTCTGTAAGTCTATTTCTCTCTTTAATTTATTTTTTAAAATTTTATTTATTTTTGGCTGCACTGGGTCTTTGCTGCTGCTCGTGGGCTTTCTCTAGTTGCAGCGAGCAGGGGCTACTCTTTGTTGCGGAGCATGGGCTCTAGTCACGCAGGTTTCAGTAATTGCAACATGTGGGCTCAGTAGTTGTGGCACGCGGGCCTTAGAGGGCGCAGGCTTCAGTGGTTGCAGCGTGTGGGCTCAGTAGTTGTGACGCGTGGGCTCTAGGGCACACGGGCTTCAGTAGTTGTGGCATGCGGGCTTCAGTAGTTGTGGCTCACAGGCTCTAGGGCGCAGGCTCAGTAGTTGTGGTGTACGGGATTAGTTGCTCCACGGCATGTGGGATCTTCCTGGACCAGGGCTCGAACCCGTGTCCCCTGCATTGGCAGGTGGATTCTTAACCACTGTGCCACCAGGGAAGTCCCTGTGAGTCTATTTCTGTTTTGTAAATAAGTTAATTTGTATCATTTTTTAGATTCCCCATATAAATGATATCATATGATCTCTGTCTGACTTACTTTGCTTAGTATGATAATCTCTAGGTCCATCCATGTTGCTGCAAATGGCATTATTTTATTCCTTTTTATGGCTGAGCAATATTCCATTGTATATATATATATATATATATATATACCGCATCTTCTTTATCCATTCATCCGTCGATGGACATTTAGGCTGTTTCCATGTCTTGGCTATTATAAATAGTGCTGCTATGAACACTGGGGTGCATGTATCTTTTCGAATTAGAGTTTTCTCCGGTTTCATGCCCAGGAGTGTGATCACTGGAAAATATGATTAGATGGTTTCTTAACTCTTTTCCAAGTTTGATGTCCCCTGAGTCTATAATGAGGCCAGGAATTGCTTGGCAGGATCAACTCTGTGGTGAGCCAGGAGCCACAGAGGTGGGACAAGCCCAGAAGACGGGCCAGGTGCAAGTCTGGGGAGCCCTGTTTAGAGGACCAGAGACATCAAGGAGGATCCAGGCACGTTGGAGAGTGGAATCCAGTGGGTGAAAGCTTGAGGCAGCAGCACGAGGGTGAAGAAATCACTCACAGGACCTAGACCCTCAGGGACGCTGTTAGGGGCAGCCTGGTGCCTATGTCCATGTGTGGTCTCCCAGACCTGGCATACTGACCATGATGAAAGTCCAAAATAAGGGATCTGTGGCCTCTGATCTGCCTGCAGAAGGGAACACAGTTCCATTCGTGTCATCACAGACTCAGGCTTGCATGGCTTTAATGAGTTATTGGAAACACTCTAAGCAGAGGGAGCCTGTGTTATGTGCTGTTGTGGTAGCCACACCCCCAGACACTGTGACCTTGTAGATCAGGTCCCTGGAACTCGGGCCTTCATCCCACTGGCAGTATCCCAACCAGAAAGGGTGGAAATGGACACCCACAGAGGAAGAAGGGACTGATCTAGCCCTCCAGATCAGCCTTCCATCATCTACATGACGAATATCTCACTACCGGTTATGCCGCCAGCTTCCCTGGGGAGGCGATGAAAGCTGGTCATCCACCTGCATCCGGGTCTTGTCCTTCCCACCTATTTCTCCTCTAACACAGCCCCTCCCCACATCTGCCATCCTCATTCTTCCCACTGGTTCCTTCTCACCCACCTCTCCCCTTGCACAGGGCAAACATACCAGGAGTGTCATATCTCAGAGGACACTATGGGGCCTCACTCTTCTCTTCATCCCCCAGTTCCGGGTCCCTCCTGGTTCCTGCTCACATCACCTCCCCACAGCGCATGTCCAGCAAAGTCCTCTCCCGCCTCCAGCTGCTCTCCCGTCTATCTACTACTCTCAACCTCACCAGAGAACTGGAATTGGCTGAAGTATATGGATGCTGTTGGGCTATATACATAGTTTAAGATAAAAGAAGCCTTTCGTGGAGCACAGTACAGAAGGTATAATCAGTGGTATTTCATAGATCAGAGATGCTAAATAATTTTCCTGAAATCACACAGCTACTAGGTGGCAGATATGCCTCCAAAGCCCTTCCTCTTTCCATTACATTAATTTACCTCCCAGAGCCTGCAGAGGAACTTTTTTTTGACCACACCACGGGCAGCTTGCGGGATCTTAGTTCCCCCACCAGGGATCAAACCCATGCCCCCTGTAGGGGAAGCGCATTGTCCTAACCTCTAGACTGTCAGGGAATTCCCCAGAGGAAGTTTTCTTAAGCCTTTTAACCAGATGCCCACTATCCAAATATAAAATTATTTCATAATACTAATCATGCCTTTTCCTACTCTATATCCCCACCCCCCGGAGAGCCTGCTGTGCACATTCATAGGAAGAGATTCCCACCACCCCCATCCCAGCTCCTGGGGGTCACGAGCCGCTTTAGAGGCACGTGATTGCATGTGTGGAGAAGCCAAAATGCCCCTGTACTCAGCCACAAGAGTGCGTCTGAAAGGAAGGTATCTGCCAGTGCCTTAGAGTGGGATGCACAAATGACTGAGCCGGAACCAGTCAAAACACAAGAGAACAGACCTTGGGGTCCTAGGGGGAGAACAGGAGCCTGTCCTTCCTCTCTCCTTTGCCTGGGCTGTCTGGTTGGAACGCACCCAAGTTCCCCAGAAAGTAACTCTTCTTCCTTTCAGTTTGTCCTGAACTGGAGGGGAGTGAGTGGGCCTGATAGCCCAGCTGATACTCCCCCGGCAGGGCGCGAGCACGCCCATTGCGCAATGGGCATGCGCCGCAGTGGGGTCATGGTTTGGGACCGCTTGGTTTGGGTTGAGTTGAGATGGTTGAGTCTCCCTGAGTGGGATCACAGGGTCTCCAGCTCGGTCTCCCCACCAGGCTGAGCACCTACTGGCAACAGGTAGGGGTAGCCCAGATTCTTCACCAGCCCCCCAGGGCTTCAACAGAACCCTTGCCAAAAAGCGCACGTTTTCCTGGTCCAGAGAAACTGACGGGTGCCAGGCTGGGTGAGGGCCTCCCCCAGACCTCCCAACATGGAGAAAAGAAAGAGTGGGTTCCCTACTTTCAGGGTTTTACCTGCTGTTTGAGCACAGTACAGGTGCACTTCAAGAGAAATAGGAACTTCAAGAAATATTTTAAAATGTAGAACATCTGTGCCCAGATTCTGGGGGACTTCTTCATTTTCTGGGGAAAAGCCTCCCACGAATGCCACCAGCTTATCAGGGAGCAACTTCCCCCTTCCCTGTTGAGATTCGCATCATGGAGGCCAGAGATTTTCTGTGCAGTACTGAGCATGCTCAGTGAATAGGGAAAAGCTCTTCTGTTCTTCCTCTACCCAAACCCACAATACTTCTGACACCAGATGCGTGGGTTTTCCATACCAGGCAGTTCTGACACTGACTGCCTCACGTTAGCACAGACCCCACAGGTTAAGGGCTCAGTCCCGCAAGACTGTTCTCCCTTCCCCGCTTCAGATGTCAGTCACAAGTAGTGGGTCCCCAGGTTATCCACAGCCTCTGTCCGAGTTGGCTACAAACTTCCCACGATCCCTTCCTTGGATTTGATAACTTGCTAGAGTGGCTCATAGAACCCAGGAAGATAGTTTACTTACTGTTGCAGATTTATCTCAAAGGATACAGGATACAGGTGAACAGCCATATGAAGAGATACATAGGGTGAGGCCTTGAAGGGTCTCCAAGACAGGAGTTTCTGTCCCCGTGGAGTTGAGCTATCATCACACGAATGTGTTCACGAACGCTGAAGCCCTACGAACCCTGTACTTTTGGGGTTTTTATGGAGGTTTCATCACTTAGGAATATCAATTATTGACGCAACTTCCAGTCCCCCTCCCCTTTCCAGAGAATGGGGGTGGGGGGGGACTGGTAGTTCCACACTTCTAATCATGACTTGGTCTTTCTAGTGATCAGCCCCCATCCAGGAGCCCACCCAGGGTCGCCTCATTAGAACAAAAGGGCTCCCATCATCCAGGGAATTTCAAGGGATTTAGGAGCTCTGTGTCAGATGCTCCTGTAACTCAGGAAATTATAAGGGTTTTAAGAGCTCTGTGCCAGGAACTGGGAGCAGAGACCAATCTACACTTTTTCTTCTATTTTTTCACACTCAGAATTTCCCTTTCTGCTTTAGCCACACAGGTCAGGAGCAAAGGCAAGACCTGGGACTTCAACCACTAGCGAGCCTTCTCCCTGCTTGCCGGGCCCAGACTCCACTCCCCATCTGACTTTTCTTTCATCTCTGCATCCCAGCTCTGCCACTCACTAGCTGTGCGACTCTGGGTAAGACACTCCTCTACTTTGGGTATCAGTTTCCTTCTCCGTAAAGAGAGGATGTTGAATTTCAATGAGTTTAAGATCACTTCCATCCCCATCATTTTATGATATATTTGAAATTACTCTGCTACAATACAATGTACATATTATGCGTTTAATGTTTACTCTATAGTGCATAAATATCATACAAATGATGCTCACAGAGAGAGTGAGTCTCCATGTTTAATCCACAAGCATTTACTGTGTGTGAGCAGAGCTGATGCTGAACTGAGAGATACAGAACTGATGTAGAGTAACAGAATCCGAGGTGCTGGCATTGATGTGGGACTTGGGCACATCAGGGAGGATGAAGGGCAGGGACAGCAAGTAATGACATGGAGATCTGCTTGCCTGGCTCCCTTGTTCTTGGGGCCCAGCAGCCATTGGGCCCCAGCATTAGACTGGAAGTCTACACCTTCCTCATTCCTACTAGTTCTAGGATGAGTTTACAAGGTCTTTCTTTCCTGGTAGAGCCCTTCCAGGGCACCACCCAGATGGCCACCAGACAGACTCTGAAAACTACTGCAGCCCAAATTGCACAGCTGTGTCTGCCCTGCCCCTTGGATTGAAATGCCTGGTGTGGATAAGTTTGCCAAACCGCCTTTGGACTTGGTTTGGCTGATCTCGCTTGGGGAGGAGAAGGGAGACAGGGCTGCCTCTTCTGTCCTGGGGTTTCCTAGGGTCACTCTGTGTATTTATGCACAGGTCGCCCTGAAAGGTGCCCAGGTCAAAGGGAAAACGGGAGCTGGAACCCAGCTCTCACTCCACTCACCATGCTGTG
The DNA here is from genome assembly GCF_005190385.1 of Monodon monoceros. Lineage (NCBI taxonomy): Eukaryota > Metazoa > Chordata > Mammalia > Artiodactyla > Monodontidae > Monodon > Monodon monoceros. Next base: position 39,470,800 of record NW_021703783.1, read on the forward strand.
TGCCCCAACATGGCTGCATTTGGGTGGGGGAAGGAGGACCTTTTTCAAATTTTGCACAAAGGCGCCCTAAGGGCTAATCACGGTGGGTCTGTGTTTCCCAAGCTCCTGCAATTTCATCTGTTACCGCCTTGGTCCGTCACCCCTTCCCACATGTCTTAGAGCTCCTCACCTCTTTCTCCTCCACTGAAATGTGACTCTGGGACCTTCAGATCTGCCCTTGGGTGTTTCTTCTTGAACTCCGGTTTCCATCCTCATTACTGCCCTAGCTCGCTTCTCAGACTTCAGACTGATTCTATCTCCACTTCATTGATTAGAGCCTGAGAACCAAAGTATCTGGGGAAAGCTGAGCTTCAGTGAAAGCAGAGTGCCAGGAGCAATAGCAGGAAAGTTCAAGAATAAACGGGAGTATGTTCCTATGAGAAAGAGGGTTTCTAAGGATGTAAGGAAAGGGACCGGTTAGCGGGAGGCCAAGGAGGACATGAGTCTGGGATGGGAGGGCTAAGCTGATGGGCATAGGAGAGTAAGAAAGCACTGGATCCAGAAGGGGCTCCAGGGGCAGAGCTAATGGTGTCTGCTACCCTTCCCAGGACACGCAGCCTGCGTCAGGAGCATGGCAGGAGCTGCAGACAGGGGCATGGGGTGGCAGTGGGTACTGCCCACAGTAGCTGCCGTGTAAGTATTTGATAAATACATATGGACACAGCGTTGATATTCTCTGGCCGCCCTTTATCTCAGAAGGCAGCCTTGCTTCAAGCAAATCTCTGGCCTCAGACAAGCCACTGGAGGATCCCCAACACCTGCAGCAGCAGGTTCAATGGGCAGAGCTGACCATATGGTAGGAGTTTTCTCACCCATATATTTGTTATCTTTATTCCATGGTCCCTTTTCCCTGCCTACCTTTGAAATAGATGATCTCAGAAGAATCATGAGATAAATCATGGTTTTACATGCCAAAGTCCAAAAACTGGCCTGTAACTAGACTAGACTCTAAACTTCTGGAAGACGGAGACGAGGTCTATTGTGCTCATTTTTGCATTCCCAGTGAAACACTGCATCTAGCACATGGTAGATGCTTGGTAACTCTTTGTTAAATGAACATATAGCCCAACTCTGAGGCAGAGTTGGTATCAATTTCAGGTAAAGCTAAAGGTGTAAATATGGAGCCCACACTTGGGTCAGAATAACTCCAAAACTTACATAGAGAGGACTCACCCTTTTTCGTAAGTCTAGGAAGCTGTCCAGACAGTTCAGGGTGTGCTGAGACCAGCATGAGAGACTTGGCCAAAAGATTGGACTTTCCATCCCATCTTTGCTCAGCCTGCCCTCTGCTGGAGTGACTTGTGAACAGCGGCTAGTCCAGAGGGACAGAGCCAAAAGCAGGAGGCCTCCAGGATCCCATTCAAATCCTACTCATCCTTCAGAGTCCAACTTAAATGTCACCTCCTCCAGGAAGCCTCCCCAGATTCTTGCAGCTGGAAGCAAGTCCTTTTACTATGTGCTCTCACAGTCCTTCATTTACACTTCCCTAAATGGTGCTGTCTGCCTTATGTCACGATTATGTAGTACATACGTTATCTCCCTGACTGATTTGTGAGATCCCAGGAGAAAAGGATTTCCTTGGGTTTTTTTTTTTTTGGAAATTTACTCCCGAAAGATTTTGCACCTGCCCAGGAATGTCTCCTAAAAATAAACCCTAAATTTACATCATTAAAAGAAGTCCTTTGAATTCAGATGTATCTTCAAAAAACCCAATGAAAATGTAACTATGAAAAGAAGTCATCATGTTGCCCAGACTGTGAGTTATTAACCACTTAGGACATTAGCACGTCAGCAGTGCCCAGAGCTCAGAGCCATAGTGTTATGGGAAAAGTTTTTAGGTGGCAAAGAAAGATGATAAAAGGAAGAAGGTTAAAGAATAAAGGAGGAGGGACTTCCTTCGTGGTCCAGTGGTTAAGACTTCATGCTCCCAGCACAGGGGGCACAGGTTCGATCCGTGTTCGGGGAACTAAGATTCCGGATACCGCATGGCGCGGCCAAAAAGCAAAAAAAAGAATAAAAGGAATAAAGGAGGAGAGCTTGAGCACGAGACCGTTCTGAAGACAGTTGGCTGGGGAGGTTGGGGAGAGGTTGGGGTATTGGAGAGGGCAGAAGGGGACTCAGGACTCCCTTACCCTGAGCCAGAGATTCCAGAGGAAAAGTGTGGGACACATATCAAAGGAGCCATTGCACCTTGTAGGATCCAAAGAGAAATTATTGGCTCCAAATAGAAAAAGAAAACAGTAAAACAAAATTAACATATACTTAATTAAATGTCAATAAAATATAACGTCAAATTCATTAATTATTCGATTTAGCATTTATAAATATTCATTCCATTTGAATAGAATTTGTGGGTTAGATTTTCTCATTCATAAGAATTCCCAAGGAGAGACAATGACTCCTGACAAATCGTAGCCAATTGCAAATTAAATATTACTCATAGCCAAATAATTTCTAAAGTAAAATTATAAAACCCCATTCAAATTTCAGGGCAAAATTATATTTAATGTAGGATGTGAGTGCATTTTAATATATTTGATATAATAAAAGTAGGAGTCCCTGGGGCTTACAAAGTTTTTAAAACGGCCCTGAGTATCAAAGATCAACTTCATCCCCTTCAATTTCACTCTCTATGATGTCACACCTTCCACAAACAGACAAGCTGCTTCGTTCTCCAAAACAAAACTTGCATGGACCTTCTTGTCCACCTGCAAGGGCCAACCTTTTAGAATTGACAGATTGATTAAGTGCTTGGAATAAATAACTGAAATTTTTTCCTGTTCCCAAGGGATGCTCCAGAGGGAACCATGGTTATTCATTCCTTATGTGTATTTTCCCAGTATCTTCTGCATTTACAAGCAAAAACTGGAGACAGGCTTTCCAACTTTCCCCTTTACATAGCTATTAAGATACTGTGCACATCACTCACACTGCCATGTTCCTGGTCCTTTCTACTTAACAATCGAATCCCCTTTTTAAAACCCATAAGTATGAGGAAACTACCAGTAACCCTCCCAGCAAAATGGTCAGAAGGGGAAGAAACGTACAGACCTTTCGGAGGTAGAAGCAGTTTGTATCTAGTCAGAAGACACTGAGCTACAGAATGTAGTTAAAGAGAACTCCTAAGTCATTTTTTGCAGGGACAATTTGGACATCGCAGAGAATGCCGAAGTCAGAGGCTATGGAATGAGTGAGCACTGTAGAAGCCTGATGGCCAAGAAGGACATTTTTTTTTTTTAATTGCAAGAGAAAAGGTGATAGAGAAGGGCCGATGCATCATCTTTCTCCTCATCCTTTCTTTCCTCTCTTATTCTTGCTGGAAATAAAAAAAGACGGCTGAGAAGTCTGGAGGCATAGGCAGATGGAAGCAGAGAGGGGCCAGCTTGTCGATAAAAGTTGAGTGCATGCTGGGAGCAGAAGGAGAGACATGGGTTGCAGGGCCTGGTCACAGCGGGGCTGCAGAGAACTCAACACCAGTTCAAGAGACCAGAGAAGGGCTGGAGTCCATAGCTAAGGGGGGACAGGAAGAAAATCCAAGGTTTAGTCAAGCCATGCTTTCTCTCCTTGCATTTAGAAATTTAGTGAAGTCAACGAAGTTGATATTTACTTAGTGGCTGCTGTGTACCAGGAAGGAGGACACAGGCGTGAGCAAAACAGATCAAGTCCACGTTTCATGGGGCTGTCAGGGAGAGACACAACACGCAAATAGATAGCAAATGCATGGGACATAATATCAGGTTGTGATCAGTGCTACAAAGACATAGAAGGCAGGGTAACAGGACAGAGAGTGACAGGATTATGGAGCAAGTGTGACTTTAGACAGGATAGTCAGGAAATGACTTTCTGGGGCTGAGGTGGTGTTTGGGCAGAGACTCATACAAAGCGAAGGTCTAAGCTATTTCAGTATCTGTATAATGGGTGTTCCAGGTATGAGTGATGGCACTTTGGCAATGTGCTGGGCTGGCTGGGAGATGAGGTTGGGGAGCTGGTCACGTGGGCAGAGCCCCAGGGAGAGGCTCACTAGTGGGGTGAGAGCAGCATGTGAAAAATCAAAATGGAATAGAGGGCTTCCCTGGTGGCGCAGTGGTTGAGAGTCTGCCTGCCGATGCAGGGGACACGGGTTCGTGCCCCGGTCTGATAAGGTCCCACATGCCGTGTAGCGGCTGGGCCCATGAGCCATGGCCACTGAGCCTGCGCGTCCGGAGCCTGTGCTCCGCAACGGGAGAGGCCACAGCAGTTAGAGGCCCGTGTACCGCAAAAAAAAAAAAAAAAAAAAAAAGGAATAGAAAACATCAGAATGCACTGCAGGTGGTACAGTAATATATATGTGTATACAACATAAACAGAATTTCTTTTTTTTAAAATAGATTTATTTTATTTATTTATTTTTGGCTGTGTTGGGTCTTCGTCACTGTGTGCGGGCTTTTCTCTAGTTGCAGCGAGTGGGGGCTACTCTTCATTGTGGTGTGTGGGCTTCTCATTGCGGTGGCCTCTCGCTGTGGAGCACGGGCTCTAGGCGCACGGGCTTCAGTAGTTGTGGCTCACAGGCTCTAGGGTGCAGGCTCAGTAGTTGTGGCTCATGGGCTGTGTTGCTCTACGGCATGTGGGATCTTCCTGGACCAGAGCTCGAAGCAGTGTCCCCTGCATTGGCAGGCGGATTCTCAACCACTGCGCCACCAGGGAAGCCCCAAACAGAATTTCTTACACTAGATGTCCCAGTTGGAAAAGTCTGAAAGCCACTGATGTGAAGGTACTCAATCTGGACCTGGATCATCTTTACACACACACACACACACACACACACACACACACACACACGTATTCACGTATTGTAGTAACATATACAATACCCATGTATATGCAAATAGTAATATACATATATAGTAATAGACTTTTTATCTTTAAATAATTTTAGATTTTATGGAAAAGTCGTGAAGACGAAATACAGAGAGTTCCCACATATGCCCACCCAGTTTCCCCTGTTAGCATCTTATATTACCATAGTGCTTTGTTAAAACTAAGAAAACAACATTGGTATATTATTATTAACTAAGCTCTAGACTCTATTTGGATTTCAGTCGTTTTTACAGTTTTTAGTTCCAGGATCCAACCCAGGACACTGCCTTTCACTTAGTCACTGTGTCTCCTTAGCCGTCTCTGGTCTCCGATAATTTCTGTCTTTCCTTGTTTATCACGATCTTGACGATTTTGAGGAGTATTGGTATAAGATATTTTGTAGAATGTCCCTCAACCTACAAACCATCCAGAGGTGGGTTTTTATCTTGTGTTCCTCTCATGATTAGAGTGGGGTTATGAGTTTTTAGGAAGAACCCTGAAGAGGTGGAGGACCTCCTATCACATCCTGTTGCGGGGTAGAAGGTATTGACCTGACATCACTGGTGATGTTAACATTGATCACTTGGTTAAGGTAGTGCTTGCCAGGCTTCTCCACTGTAAAGTGACTCTTTTCCCCCTTTCCATTCTGTGTTCATTAAGTTCAGCCCACAGGAGGCGAGAATTAAGCTCCACCTACTAAGGGTGGAGTGTCTACTTGTATTATTTGCAACTCTTCTGTAAGGAAGATTTGTCTTTTGTCCCCTATCCATATACTGAATCATTAATTTATACCAAGATGTCATGCATACTCTATACTTTGGGCTGTAATCCAGTACCACGCTATTTATTTTGTCGCTCAGATTGTCCCAGCTTTAGCCATTGGGTGCTCTTTCAAGCTGCTTCCTGTGTCTGACATCCTTTTGTGTTTTGAGTGCTTCCTTGCTTTCTGGCACCACAAGTTGCTGATCTTTATATTTTTAAAGTCCTTCTGCTCTGAGTGTATCACTTTGTTGTTGTTTTTTTCCTTGCAAAAATTTGCATATTTATACTGTTGTATTAGACATGAACTGGAAGGGGGGAGTGGGTGGAGACTCTTGCCGTTCCCCAGTATCTATTCTCCCCTTCTTCCAAAATTACAAAGGTACCAGGTAAGCCTTGTTTTCCTAGCCTTTTTGCAGCCAGGTGTGTCTCTTGACTGAATTCTGGCCGATGATTTGTAAGTGGAGGTGATGCAAGCCACTCCCCAGTTCTTGCCCTTATGAAGACGGAGCTTGAACAAGCTCCCTGGGTCCCTGTCCTCCTTCCTGCTGACTGACAGATGGTGAGATCCACAGCTGTCGTTTCCCATTAACTGCAGCAGCAAGAGCCCAGACCCCGTGTCGGGAAATGGTTTTCCAGCAGCTGACCTGAGGGCGTCCCCCAACCTGTTCTCTACCCCCAGCAGAGTCTTCATCACACCACACCGGCAGGACCAACGGACCACAACCAGCCAGCGGACCTCACACTGAAATGGCATGGCTGAGCAGCCTGCTAAAATCAGGTCTCAGGCAAATGTGCTCAGGGAGAGAGGAGATACGTGAGCCGCCTGGCCACAGCCCACCTGCCCCCCCAACGAAAGGTCTGAGGCCCAGCTCCTCACTGGCAGCGGGTAGTAAGTTGCTTTGGTTAGTTGCAAAAAAGGAGATGTGGTTCCGATTTCACTTTTCTCTCCTCTCTCTCCCCCTCTTCCCTGATCCCTTTTAATGATAACAAATCCTCATGATCAGAAACCATGAAATACTGGAGAGATAAAAAGAGCTAAGTGATATTCTGAATCCCTGGGTAAGGATCAAGGGAAACTAACAATTAATGAGTTCTTACGACATGCCAAACAGTATGTCACACAGATTATATTATTCTTCAGAGCAACACTGAAGGCGAAATATTTTATCTCTCACTGTTAAAAGGGAGATGGTGGTCAGAAAAGTTAAGTGACTTTCCCAAGGTTGCACAGCAGGAAATCAGCAGAACCGGGATTGAACACAAGGCTGCCTGTCCCCAGTTCTTTCCCCTACCTTGTCATCTCTGTGTCTCCAGGGCTGTTCAGGGCCTGCTATATAGTTTGTGCTTTTCTACTTGGCCCTGTTCTTTTGGGGGGTGGGGTGGTATTTGTTGGACCCCAGCTTAAGAACCCTATCATTAGGACAACTTGGCTCCCTTTCCTCCTGGGCAGTTGTGATGGACTCTCTCCCACTCTGACAGCGGACCTTCTCTCGTGTCGTGTGTCCATTCTGCAACACTGAAGCCCGGCTGTGTTCTTCCTATGTCATCTCATGCAGGAAGGCGTGCCTGGAACCGAGGGAGGGGCAGTAGACAGAATCTCTGAACTGTCTAGCAATATAGAACCAATTCAGGTGTTCTGCAAAAGCGCATGCAGAACGCTTGGGGGTTGGTTTTCGCCTGATGATGGCTGCTGACATCATCTGAGTAGCCTGGGGCTGAATTGCATGAGCTTTGGAGCCAGATACCCTGGGTTCATCTCCAAATCTTGCTATTCTGCCAGTTTGTTCTGTAACAAACTACCTGGAAACATAGTGGTAGCTATTTTATGTCACATGATTTTGTGGGTCAGGAATCCAGATGGGGCTTGGCAGGACAGTTCTTTGGCCCACATGGCATTAACTGGGGTCATTTGGTGGTCTTCAGCTGGCAGCTGAAGACCAGCTGAAGGTCAGAAGGGTCCAAGATGGTTTCATTCACATATCTGGTGCATCGTGGTGTTAGCTGGAGGGCTTGGCTCAGCTGGGCCCCCCGTCTCTTTCCGTGTGGTCTCAGGGCCTCTCCACGTGGGCTCTCCAGCAGGGGTTTCAGATGTTTTACATGCCAGCTAGCGCTCCAAGAGAGCATGCTGCCAGTCCTCTTAAAGGCTGGGTCTAGAATTCACAAAGCCCCCTTTCTGCCGTCAAAGCAATCTGAGGCCAGCCCAGATCTAAGAGAAGGGAGAGAGATCTCGCTCTCTGTGGGAGGAATGTCAAACAGTCTGGGGCCACGTTTCACCCATCACTGCTCCTCACAACTGTGTCCCTGGGCAAGTTTCTCAACTTTTTGAGCCTCAGTTTCCTCATCTGGAACAGTGAAGATAATAACACAAATCTCACAAAACTGTTGTTTTGAGGATTAAATTAGAGAGTGGATGTGAAGTGCTTAAGACATTGCCACAATACGTAATGCACTCAATAAATGGGAGCCCCTCTAGTGCCATGGTTAAGTTTACAGGCTCTGGAGTCAGACTGTCTGGGATTCATTTCTGCCGCTTGGCAACTGTGTGACCCTGAGCTCGTTACCTAACTTCTTTTGCCTCCATCGTGTCCTCTGTAGCCACCCCATAGAATTGTGTTACTGGGATTGGGATCATACATGTAAGCACTGGCTCACAGAAAACACCCACATGTTTTTTTGGATGGTGGGCGTGCGTTCCGTAACTAGGAGGAAGCATGTCCTTGTCCTGGGATTCAGTGACAAGATGCGTCTTTAGGTTAACACCTTGGGCACTCTTAAGGAAACTGAGCTCAAAGCGGAGGTGCCATGTGACACTGGATGCTTCTGGTCATAACCGTGAGCCAGGCATCAGGTAAACTCGGGTGGATGCCGCCTTGCAGAGTTACTGATGATCCCGCCATAAACCAGTGCAAAAGAGTCAATGATGGTGTTGCCTCTGGGCTGCAAGAAACACATCCACCCCAGACAAGGTAAAGCAAATCGCTTCCGCCTCCTGGAAAACATCAGAAGGAAATCGCAGAACAATAGCAGAGTGAAGGAGCAAAACTGTCAGAGGCTTTCATTAAGGATGGGTGCAGGGTTGTGCCATCCAGCTAGCACTTGGGGATTTTGCAGAGCCCAGGGAGTGACTGGTGGCATGGAGGCTCTGGAAAGTGCCCAATGCATGGGCAGTTGGGTAATCCCCATATCACAGAGGCCCAAGGTATCAATAGAAGGGGATGGCATCATGAAATCTCAGAGTTGGGAGAAATCCCGGAGGTCCCACCAGATGCGTGAATAGCTCCTACCTTCTAGGACAGTGGTCACACCAACATCTGCTTGTGCACCCCAGTGGAGAGTAGTTCATTATCTCTTGTGGTAGTTCATCTTGTTGATGTACGTCTCTGATTGCTAGTTCTCTCTTAAATTAAGAAAAATCTGCTTAAAGTTCTAGCTCTGGTTCTAGTTCTGCTCTGTGGTAGCACACAAACAAGCCTCCTAACACATACTAGTTTTCTAGACATTTGAAATCAGTTCCCATCCCCTCTGAGCCTTCTCATCACCAGGACAAACAGCTCTAGCTCCTTCTATTGTGTCTCGGTGATCTGAACTCTCTCCACCACCCTCAGGATTCTTCTCTTGACCTTCTCTTTCTAGAAATAAAACAAAATCACCCAGGTACCCCACAGCCAGAAAAACAAAAGCAACTTTTAATTCGCTTGTGTTCCTTATCCACTCTTTAGCTCTGTGCTGACACTCTCTTATATAGTTGGTATCATAGCATTTGGGGGATGCTACTGTCTTCACATCATGTGGTGGATTAAAATGGCCACAAATTCTTTGCTACTCTTTCCACCAAGAGTTGGAGCCTATTTCTCCACGCCTTGAATCTGGGCTGGCCTTTTGATTTGCTTTGGCCAGAACATAGCAGAGGTGATGTCTCAAGAGACCTAGCAGCTCCCACTTTGGTCCTCTTGGGATTCTGGCCTGAGACCACCATGCTGAGAAGAAGTCCAGGATATGAGAGCCAGTGGAAAGAGAGGCCCATTTCTTTCAAACATTCCAGCCATCGCACCCGAGGCCCCAGACACACAAGTGAGGCCATTCTGTTGCATCAAGCCCAAGATGCAGCTGCATGAATGGGGCCAGGAGAGACGAACATAAGAATTGCACTTTCAACCCGCAGAATGGTAAAAGAATAAATTGTTCATGTTTTAAGCTACTAAGTTTTGAGGGGTTTATTATGCAGCAGTAGAAAACTGATATTTTTACAGCAGAAATCATTCACTGGGTGCTTGTACTCTACACTCACCCACAAGGGTTTTTCCCCTTGCAATAGTGAAATATTTATCTACCGACTTTCTCCCCTTAGGTGTCCTCAGCTTAGGGCCCCCTGCCCTGCGGGGAGAGAGTCCAGCTATCTTGTTTTGCCAGTCAGCTGCATCACTAAGAACACATGCCCAGCTTGGGAATGAGCTGCTCAAGCCAGGAAACTAGACCCCTGTTTTAAGTGACAGTTGTCATAGAAAAACAGAATGTCTGAAACTGACATCAGGAATAGGGTGTTATTCAGTGGCTCGTATCTTATTGCCTGATACTGGGAGGAAGTTACAAGCCAAAGGAAAACACAATAGCATATGGAAGGGGCCAAGTGGTAGACTCTCTGTGGAGTCAAGAGAGGAACAAAATACTAACTTCCATTGCCAAGAAGTTCTTTTTTTTTTTTTCTTTCTTTCTTTTTTCAATATCTTTCTTTGGGTCTTTGGATTTCCAGGTAGCAAGACCTTAACAGAACTAGAGAAATCAATTCATTTCAACAAACAATTCTGAGCATCTATTAAGTGCCACACCCTGTGGATGGGGAGGCAATGAAAAACAACACAGGTTCTGCCCTCAAGGAGGTCAGTTCAGAGTGGTTCACATCCAGAAGACTTCATCGCAAGTAGCAAGGCTTGTAAATATGTCAAGATATCTGCTGTAGCTGTGATGCTTTAGCTCTGGAGTCAGCAATTTCTCTACAAAGCCTTGGTTCACAAATAAGATATACTATTGGCCAATAAGCACATAAAAACGTTGCTCGAGAGCATTAATCATCAGGAAATTTATATTAAAACCACAATGATATACCATTACACTCACTAGAATGGCTAAAATTAAAAGAATGATAATAAAATCATTGAAAAAGATGTGGATGACTAAAAAGCTCATACTGTTGAGCTCTGGAACAACTTTGGGGAAAAATTGGCAATTTTTAAATAAACTTGTAAAGTTTTGTATTTACCATGTGACGTAGGAATTTTACTCCCACGTATTAACCTAAGAGAAATGAAAATCTAAGTCCACACAAAGACTTGTACGTGAATGTTCATAGCTACTTTATTCATAATAGTAAAATAATTGGAAACAAGGCAAATGTCCATTATCAGATGATTGGATCAAGAAATTGTGGTATAGCCATACAATGGACTACTGCTCTGCAATAAATAGAAATGAACTGTGATACACGAGACAACACAGGCTAATCTCAAAAACATTATGTTGAGTCAAAGGAGCCAGGCACAAAAGAATATATACTATATGATTTCGTTTGCATGGAATTCTAAAGAAGATGAATGCATGGTAATAGAAAGCAGATGAGTGGTTGCTTGAAGCTGGTGTTGGGTTGCAGAGCTTAACTGGGAAGGAACAACATGAGAAAACCTTGGGGGTAATAGAAATGTTCCGTGTTGGGTAATAGAAATGTTCCATATGTTGGGAAATAGAAATGTTTCATATGTTGGATGTGAGCAGGGGGGTGGTTGCAAGGGTATATGCATTCATCAAAACTCATCAAATTGTACACTTTAAGTGGATTCATTTTATTGTATGGAAATTTCGTTTCAATAAAGCTGATGAAAAAACTTTACGAAAGCGTATATTCAGAGAAGTGCTACTATTTCTACCCCTTCTACTCAGTGTTCTGCTGGAGCCAGCTTGCACTTGCTTGCAAGAGCCAATTCTGTGCATCTCTGCAGGCAGCTTGAAATTGACCACGTTGGGAGTATTTACACCAAGGAAAGTGGCAAATTTACAAACCAAGGCTTTTGCAGGGTTTTGTTTTATTTTTTCCAGATAATTGGTTTACCTGCCTATCGCTGCCTCTACCTGACCTATCTTCCACTCCTTGTACATAAACCATCTCACTGGTTTCTAGTTTATTCTGCCTGTATCTTTTTGTAAAAATCAGCAGATATGTGTTTGTTTTCTTATTTCCTCTTTTTTCTTACACAAAAGTAGCATTCTGTGTATGCTTTTTTGCATTTTGCTTTTTTCCGCTTAACAATAAATCCAGGAACTCACTCCAATTCAGTTCACAGAGATTATCTCCATTGTTTTTTCAGCTGCATAGTACTCCATTGTTTGACTGTACTGTAGTTTACTCAACCAATTTACTGCTTTGGGGCATTTAAGTGGTTTCCAGTATTCTGCAGTTACAAGTTACCCATAATGCTATAATAGATAACCGTGTGCCTGTGTAGTTTTGTGTTGTTGGAGGTGTCTTTTGAACTTAAATTCTTAGAAATGGGATTGCTGGCCCGAAAGGCACGTGTTACATATTACCAACTTCCTCTCCATTGGGCTGTACTAGTTTGTATTATTACCAGCAATGTATGAGAGTGTCTGTATCATTACCACCTTGCCAACCACGTATGTTGTTAAGCTTTTGAATTTTTGCCAATATGATGAGTAAGGAATGGTATCTCAGTGTAGTTTCAATTTGTATGTCTCATACTGAGTGAAGTTGAACTTCTTTTCATGTAAAAGGGTATGGTGCAGACTCTTGCCCCCCACCCTACAAAACCTTTCATTTGTAGGGCCGCTTCTTGTCTGACCAGGTCTTAGCATTTTATTTCAGGTCATTGAAAGAGAATCTGATTGGCCCACCTGCCTGTGACTTTGTTGCTACCCCAGGTGCATTCGGCCCTGATCAGCTGTCTATTCCTGTCATACAACAGGGGCTTGATGGGAATTCTCAGAAGGCAGTGAGCAGTCACTGTATGAAAGATGTTGAGTGAATACCAGTACTGAAAATGTGTGTTGGAGCCCAGATGGCCCCTTCTGCTAAGGCTGATACTGTCTGACAATTGCTTCATTCAATACATATTTTTCACTGAGTACCTACTATGTGTAAATGCTGGTCTAGGCACCACGGAGGAGGCAATTTTTTATATTAAGAACATATTATGGAGCATTTCAAACAAATATAAAAGTGGAGAAAATATATAATGAAACTCCATGGACCCATCACCCAACTACAACTATCAACTCATTTCCATTTTTTTTTCCATCTATACACCACACACTACCCTCCCCCATGGCTTTACGTCATTTCATTTGTAGATATGTCAACATGAATCTCCAAAAGATAAGAACTCCTAACTATAAGGACATAACCATAATAACATTATCACACCTTAAAAGTGAACAATAATTGCTTCATATCAAACATTCACTCATTTCAGGTTTGCATGTTTGGTTGTTTTTACAGTTTGTTCAAATCAAGATCTAAATAAAGTCCATATATTGTAATTGATTGGTACGCCTTTCAAGCTTCTTTTAATCTATAGCTTCTCCCTTTTTTCTCTCTCTTTTTTCCTTTCAACTTAAGTATTGGAGAAACCAGGTCATTTGTCCTACACAGTTTCCCACCCGTGGTATTATTTAAAATATTCCTCCATCCTCTGTACTTCTTTGAAATTCAGATTTTGGGACTTCCCTGGTGGTGCAGTGGTTAAGAATCTGCCTGCCAATTCAGGGGACACAGGTTCAAGCCCTGGTCCGGGAAGATCCCACATGCTGCAGAGCAACTAAGCCCGTGCGCCACAGCTACTGAACCTGTGCTCTAGAGCCTGCAAGCCACAACTACTGAGCTCACGTAACACAACTACTGAGCCTGTGTGCTGCAACTACTGAAGCCTGCACACATAGAGCCCGTGATCCAGAACAAGAGAAGCCGCCACAGTGAGAAGCCCGCACACTGCAACGAAGAGTAGCCCTGCTCGCCACAACTAGAGGAAGCCTGTGTGCAGCAATAAAGACCCAATGCAGCCATAAATAAATAAATAAATAAATAATAAATAAATTCAGATTTTATTTTATTTTATTTTTTCAGCTGCATCACACAGCATGTAGGATCTTAGTTCTCCAACCAGAGATGGAACCCGAGCCCCCTGCAGTGGAAGTGTGAAGTCTTAACCACTGGACTGCCAGGGAAGTCCTCAGATTTTATACATTTATTTATTTATTAAAATTTTATTTATTTATTTATTTTTGACTGTGTTGGGTCTTCATTGCTGCGTGCGGGCTTTCTCTAGTTGCGGTGAGCAGGGGCTACTCTTCGTTGCAGTGCACGGGCTTCTCACTGCGGTGGCTTCTCTTGTTTCGGAGCACGGCCTCCAGTAGTTGCGGCACGTGGGCTCAGCAGTTGTGGCACAGGGGCTTTAGAATGCAGGCTCGGTAGTTGTGGCGCATGGGCTTAGTTGCTCCGCCGCACATGGGATCTTCCCGGACCGGGGCTCAAACCCGTGTCCCCTGCTTTGGCAGTGAATTCTTAACCACTGCGCCACCAGGAAGTCCCTATACATTTACTTTTGCAAGACTCTTTCAGACAGACACAAATATATGGCTGTCGACAGAGTGGAGAGAGTCAGGAGGCTGGGTCTGGCTCCAGCTGTCATAGCCATTGCAGTACGTTGAGCTCCATAGAGACAGTTCCCCGGGCAAGGGAGAGCCGGATGGGCACTGGGTCCCCCTGTGCCTCACTGAGGAAAAATAATTAAACATGGGGAAAGGAGATCCTAAGAAGCCGAGAAGCAAAATGTCATCCTGTGCATTCTTTGTGCAAACTTGCCGGGAGGAGCACAAGATGAAGCATCCAGATGCTTCAGTCAGCTTCTCAGTGTTTTCTAAGAAGTGTTCAGAGAGGTGGAAGACCATGTCCGCTAAAGAGAAAGGAAAATTCAAAGACATGTCAAAGGCTGACAAGGCCCGTTATGAAAGAGAAATGAAAACGTATATCCCTCCTAAAGGGGAAACAAAAAAGTCCAAGGATCCCAATGCACCCAAGAGACCTCCTTCGGCCTTTGTCTTGTTTTGCTCTGAGTATCGTCCAAAAATCAAAGGAGAACATCCTGACCTATCCATTGGTGATGCTGCAAAGAAACTGGGAGAGATGTGGAATACGCTGCTGCTGCAGGTGACAAGCAGCCTTATCAGTAGAAGGCTGCTAGGCTGAAGGAAAAGTACAAAAAGGATATCGCTGCACACCGAGCGATATATCCCTGCATACATACCGATATATCCCTGCATACATACCGATATGCAGGGAAGCCTGATGCAGCAAAAAAGGGAGTCGTCAAGGCTGAAAAAAGCAAGAGAACAAGGAAGAGGAGGAAGATGAGGAAGATGAAGAGGATGAAGAGGAAGAAGAAGATGATGTCAATGAATAAATCGGTTCTAGCGCAGTTTTTTTTTTTCTTGTCTATAAAGCATTTAACCCCCCTGTACACAACTCACTCCTTTTAAAGAAAAATATTGAAATGTAAGGCTGTGTAAGATTTGTTTTTAAACTGTACAGTGTCTTTTTTTGTATAGTTAACACATTACCGAATGTGTCTTTAGATAGCCCTGTCCTGGTGGTATTTTCAATAGCCACTAACCTTGCCTGGTACAGTACGGGGATTGTAAATTGGCATGGAAATTTAAGGCAGGTTCTTGTTGGCGCACAGCACAAATTAGTTATATATGGGGATGGTAGTTTTTTCATCTTCAGTTGTCTCTGATGCAGCTTATACGAAATAATTATTGTTCTGTTAACTGAATACCATTCCATAATTGCAAAAAAAAAAAAGAAAATAAACTGCAGCTGTTTTGTTGACATTCTGAATGCTTCTAAGTAAATACAATTTTTTTTTATTAGTATTGTTGGCCTTTTCATAGGTCTGAAAATTTTCTCCTTAAGGGGAAGGTAGTCTTTTGCTCTTGCCCATTTTGGATCAGACTAATCATTACAATGTTTATCTTTCATACAGTTGGCTGATAAAAACCTTTCGTCTAGACACCCTGCATACTGGTGATGAGGGTAATAAAAGTTGAACTGAGACAGTTTTCATCCATAACTGAAACTCAGATCTTGATCGGTTGATATCAGATTTCACATAGCCCAGTTACATTTACAAAGTGAAGAGTAACCAATCTACTCACAGGACTGGATTATTAGAATCAAACGTTTGAAAGTCTGTCCTTGAAGGGCTAATAGAAAAGTATGTTCTAATCTTTACATGAGGACTCTACATTCTTTAACTCTCATTACCATGGAATGGCAGCTATATTTGCAGTTCCCACGTTAGAGACCTGAGAATGTATCCCCAAAAGCATGAGCTTAAAATACAAGACTAACATATTAAATTTTTTTGTTGACATTAGTCCCAGCAAAGGCCCTGGAAAAAAAGTGCTGGCTATAAATGTCTTCTCCTATTTATCTAAATATAGATTGTTTAGGAAACTTGAGACCCTCCACTAAAGGTACTTTTAATTAATTGGGCCAACTTTTAAAATGGTATGCCGCATTTTAAATCAGGTATATTTTCCTATATTATGGTCTGCCCCTTTATAAATCAAATAGACATGAGGGAAGAAGACACTTAAGCTTTTGTGATCTCAGTATGAATTATCTGATTTATTTGGATTTGAATTTTCTTTACAAAACTCAGGCTCATTCATTAGAGTCATATGTTTGTCTGCTTAGCAGTTTAGGGAACACTTTGGCAATTTTGTGGTTTTTGAGATTATCATTCTCTTAAAGTGCCAGTGTTTTAAAATAGCGTTCTTGTAATTTTACATGCTTTTGTGATGGAGTGATGTTTTGTTATATAATGTGGACTTGGATTCTTTCCATTTGCATTTGTTTATGTAATTTCAGAAGGAATACTGAACATCTGAGTCCTGGATGATGCTAATAAACTAGTAACTGTAGAGGTTTTAAAAATATGTACGGTTGTCTCTTCTTTTGAGATGTCACCAGTCATGTTCAATCCATTATTAGTTCTTTAGGGGATACAAAGTGGTGATATTTTAATTCTATCATTTCTTCTTTATATATTAGCTGGAATATTTCTACAAAGAGAAGCTACTCCTTACCTGTTTGGTTATCCCTATTTATAGTTCCTTTAGAAAGGCAGGATAAGTACTTGAACCAGTTTCAACGTAAGAATTGGTTCTTGGCATGGAAAATGCAAATTGAATCTGACATGGATCCTGCCCTCAAGGAGCTTCCCATTTGGTAGGGGGATAAGAAATGTGGACAGAAGTGATGAGAGAATCCAAGAGGTGCAAAGGATTCTGAGTATGCCCAGAGGACCATCGTTCCTGAGAGACAGAGCTGCCTGGGACTCAGTGCTTCTGGTTACTGGACATCAGGGGGGCCTAGTAAAAGTGTTCACATTTCAGCTGAGCCTCCAAAGATGGGGTGGCAGGGATCTCCCTTTCTTCTAAGCCTGGGCTTATGGTGTTCCAGAAATAAGATAACTTTTTATTCTTCCTTGCAGTCCGGTGTGGCCGTATGACAAAGTTCTGGCTTATAGGCTGTTATGAGAAAAAGTAACTTGTGTGATTTCCACATTGTACCCTTAAAGAGAGGGGAGGCCTTTCCCTTCCCCCTCCCCCATTCTACTGCTCGCAAAGTAGATGTTGTGGTACCCCATCTTGGAACACGAGGACCAGGAAGCATCATAGACATGGCAGAGCAACAATGTAGAAGGAAGCTCCTGGGTTTCTGGTTGACCTTCTATGAGCCACTGTACTGGCCCTGGATGCTACCCAACTATGACAAGAAAAAGGAATAAACCTCTTCCCCTGATGGGGTGGCCATGGTGATGGGAGTGCCATCTGGGGTCTCCCTTGAAGCATCTAGTATCTGCTGGTGCTAGGACATGGTGGGAAAAGGAATCCAATTCAAAGAATGTAGGGGAAGGAGAAAGTGTAAGGCAAGGTAAATGTTTTCACATTGAGGAAGAGGAGAGAGCAATTAAAATATCCCAAAGTCTCTTAAGGGTAGGGTTATAGGTATTTTTGAAAAGCATTGACTCTCCCTTTTCAATCCTGAAGTTTACTCAATGTGAGAATCAGGCTAAAGGTGTTTGTTACATTGATGGTCACACGGCCAAAGGCATTATTCACACACCTTTAAAAAGTGAAGTGTTTTTTCAATATTTTGTATACTCAGAAATTATCTGATAGACGCTTTAGCATTCTTTTATTCACATTTAGATTTGAAATTCACATGGAATTGGGTTTTGTGTATGGTATGAGGTAAGGACAAATTCAAATGTTTTAAAAATCATCCTTTTTCTTATTGCGCTACAGTGATAACTTTGTCATAAGTCAAAGGCATTTGGGAGTATCTACTAAAATTGAACAGACATATTCCCTCTGATCCATTAAGTCCACTCCTAGATGTATATCTAACAGAAATGCATTCATACATGCGTGAAAAGAGAGATTTGAGAATGTTTATAGCAGCACTACTCAGCCCAATAGACAACAATATTGTATTGATCATCAAACTTGCTAAGAGACCAGAACTTTATGGGTCTTAAGGATCATCATCTATGGGATAGAGATGCTAATTATCCTACAGTGGCAATCATATTACAGTATATAAATGGATCAAATTAACATGATATACACCTTGAATTTGTGCAATGGTATATGTCAGATATATTTCAATCTTAAATAAGGTAATTGCCCCCCAAAATAGCCCTAAAATGAAAACAATCAAAATGTCTATCAGCAGTAGAATAGATAAAGGAATCATGGTATATTCATGCAAGAAAATAGCATTCAGCCGTGAAAACAAGTGAGCTAAACTATATACAATAACTTTGATGAATCTCAGAAACATGTTATTGAGTGAAAGAAATCAAAAGTAAAATAATATAAACTATCTCATTCTATGTATATAACCTTTAAAAATGGGCAAAACGAATCTATGGTGTTAGAAGGTTATCTTTGGAGAGGAGAGTAGGGTTAGTAACTGGCGGGGACCCGCAGAGAGTTTCTGAGGTACTGTTAATGTTCTATTTCTTAACTTGCGTGGTGGTCACCTTGTAGTAATTCTTTGAACTGTACATTCATAATGTTTGCATTTTTTGTATGTGTATTATATATCAATCTAAAAGCTATTTTTAAAAAGAAGTTGGGGGACTTCCCTGGTGGCACAGTGGTTAAGAATCTGCCTTCCAATGCAGGGAACACGGGTTCGAACCCTGGTCCGGGAAGATCCCACATGCCACGGAGCCCGTGCACCACAACTACTGAGCCTGCGCTCTAGAGCCCGCGAGCCACAGCTACTGAAGCCCGCACGCCTAGAGCCCGTGCTCCACAACAAGAGAAGCCACCGCAATGAGAAGCCCGTGCACTGCAGCGAAGAGTAGCCCCCGCTCGCCACAGCTAGAGAAAGCCCGGGCGCAGCAACGAAGGCCCAACGCAGCCAAAAATAAAAATAAATAAATAAATAAATATAAAAAAGAAGAGAAGAGGTTGGTTGCTATGTTATATTCTAAAGGAAGGAAGACTGAAAGAGAGGCATGACAGAGTTAGGACAGAGCCTATGGGGAGGTGGTATTCTTTTGGTTTCGAAGTATCAATAGCTGTTACATTTCTCCAGTGAAACACCAAAACATAAGATATTTGATATACGTGCAAAGCAATGTTTGATATTTGATACAAATTGGTAGATGGAAGAGGAAGATAAAACTAGTAGTCAGATTTCAGCAAATCTCAAATACCATTGACCATTATTTTAATAAATCATTTATAGGGGAAAATGCTGCTAATTAAATGTGAAACCATACCTTAACAATAGTTCTGGGTGACACATGAATTGGTCATATCAGCTTCTTATTGCTTTGAGATTTCTTTGACTTATTCCAAAAGATTTGGTTATTTTTCCTCCCTTTATTTGCCTTATTTGCTTGGTGGTATTATGATTGACATTGCTTTTGCATATATGTATGTCAGGTACAAAATGGAACACAACTTCATCTCGTTGTGGCCCTCTTCCTTTCTTCGGCCCTGTAAAGCTCTTGGTTGGTCTTTACAGGAGAATTAGAATGTTGGCCATTCCTCCAAAGTGAAATGTTCGCTTTGTTACTACCAATGCGCCCCTGTTGCTGTGTTTCTCTGCCTTTCTGTGACTACAATAACCTTTCATTTCAATGAGCAGTCTTTTTTTTTTGCGGTACGCGGGCCTCTCGTTGTCGTGGCCTCTCGCGGAGCACAGGCTCCGGACGCGCAGGCTCAGCGGCCATGGCTCACGGGCCCAGCCGCTCCACGGCATGTGGGATCTTCCCGGACCGGGGCATGAACCCACGTCCCCTGCATCGGCAGGCGGACTCTCAACCACTGCGCCACCAGGGAAGCCCCCTCAATGAGCAGTCTTTTAAAAGACATCTTAAACATCAGCTAAGCTCATCTGCGGTGATGCCAATAGAACAGCTATGGCCAAGTTCACACATGTGAAGCAGTGACACAGCTGCTGCCTGGCCGACAGTGACTATAAGAGGATTCTCGATTTCAGAGATGTTAAAATGTGAAAAAAAAATGTGCATCTTAGAACTGATGAATCAGTGTGTTGAAGGAAAAGGCAGAGTCAGAAAATTACTATTTACAGAATTAGAGGAAGTCTTACATACTTGCATAATGTGGGCTGAAAATAAGAAGTGATGTATTTCAAGGACCTAGAAGAAAATCAGGGAAAAGGTTAAAAGAAAATAACATAGTTTGCCTAAAATAAATGTACTATGTTTGGTGGAGGCTGGTATTCATTAACTTGATGTAGAAAAGCATGGCTGATCTCCCTCTCTCCTTGGGAGGCAAGGTGATATGATAACTTAGAGCACTGGAGTGCTGATAAATGTTTAGCCACTGGTTTTCTAGAAAAATGTGCGTATATAGGTTTATTATAAATTTTACTTATATAAAGGATATGTAGCACACAGTTTAAAAATATTATTAAATATATTACTCTTTGTTGTAAATTACCATATAGCCAACTGATTCCCACAAAACACTTTTGTTGATTTTTCCCTAACTCGGTATCCATAGCCAACCTACGGTTGCAGTTGACAAACGAGTACAGTTTTGACATGAATGTTGGTTGGTACTTTTGTTTACATTAATGAATAAGAGCAAAGTGAACAGCAAAGACATATGTTGGAACTTCACTGGTTTGTCAATGACATGAGTGATTTCCTTGCTGAATCAGATAACAGTCTTCTAATACTGAAAGAATCTTCCCTCAGTGTTCTCGTGTTATGAAGAATGTAACAGCTATAGACACAACACACTTTCAAGTTTAGTCTACATTTCGAACATTTTCCCACCTTCTTAAGGCTAGACAATCAGCAAAATGATAAATGAAGCCCTGAATTGTAATATGTGCCAATTGCTATGTTGTAAATATTCCCAGCGTGGTCAATTTCAAGTTATCAAAGTGATCTTACTGAATATGGAGTTAGGAAGAGATGTGAAGTAAAACAATATTATTTAGTATTTCCACCTTATAGCTCTAAGAGATGTAAAGAATCTTAAGAGTGTAGACACTAATCAAAAGTAATGATTATAACTAGGAAGTAATTAATTTTGAATATTTATTCTCTTGTTTTAAATATAATTTATTTATTGTAAGTTTGAATCACTTAATTTTTTTTTTTTTGCGGTACGCGGGCCTCTCACTGCTGTGGCCTCTCCCGTTGCGGAGCACAGGCTCCGGACGCGCAGGCTCAGCGGCTATGGCTCATGCCCAGCCGCTCCGCGGCATGTGGGATCCTCCCGGACCAGGGCACGAACCCGTGTCCCCTGCATTGGCAGGCGGACTCTCAACCACTGCGCCACCAGGGAAGCCCTGCATCACTTAATTTTTAATAATGGCTGTGCTTAACAAATGCTCATAAAATTCCTGAAGCTTTGACTATCAGCTCTTACAAGGCTGTATGTGTCAGCTCCGGCACATCTCTGCTTTGGAGTCAGACAAAGTCAGGTTTTTATTTAACTTTACTGGTTCCTCGTTCTCCAACCATGGGCAATATATCTAGCCTCTTCAAGCCTGGTTATTTCTACAGCAGGGCTAATAATACCACCATCATAGAGTTGAGTGAGGACAGAATGAGATCAAGTTTGTGAAGTGCCAAAATCAACACAAAATAGGAGAACAATATTAATTTTTTTTCAGTTAATGCACTTGGCTAGTCAGGAGGTATACTGATATTTTTAAATTGAAGGATAATTGATCTATAACACTATGTTAGTTCCAGGTACACAACATAGTGATTCAGTATTTCTATACATTACAAAATGATCACCGCACAATATTAATTTTTTCCTCTTTCTCTGGTCTTTCCCTCGTCTGATCTATCCTGAACACTGCCTGTTAAAATTATCTTCCTGAAACAGAGATCCTTGCTATGTCATCTCTCTGACTTATAGTGGTATTAATCACAAACTTCAATTTGCTATCAAAGTCTACATCTTACCAATCTCATTTTTTCATTACTCCTTAGGTTGTCTGTGCCCCAGATACAAATCTGCTGACATTTCCCACAGACTCCTTAGGGATCCCACCTCTACACCTTTGTTCCCAACACTCCTTCCTGTTGAGACCTTAGTATTATCTGTATCACCCTCCCCTCTCCCTGTCAGAACACACCTCCATAAGGCTGCCTTTGTTAGCCCCATCTCACGATGATATCTAACCTGAGTACTCAGTGCTGGGGATGTGCCGGGAACTGTACAAAATTTCTATATGCATTATCCCCTTTAGTTAGTCCAATTTAGAGATGAGGAAACGGAGGCACACTGAAAGTAAATCGTTTTCCCAAGGTCATACACCTAGTGAATGGTAGAGCTCAGATTGCAACTCGGGTGGTCTGACTCCAGAACGTGGGCTCTTAGACATCACGTTCTACTTAACTGCTTGAATAATTACCTTTTAAAATAAATTACATCTGTTTGTTTAATAGTACTGTATCATATATTCTGTTATATATCACGTTCTTGGCCTTTTTCATGCCTAGGTTTATATGTTTTATTTAAGTACCATCTTCTTGAGGGCAGAGTTATTCATTTCTCAAACCTTTATAAAGTGGTCTCCCTATGTATCAGGTGCTTTATTGGACACTGGGGATATAAGACCTGTCCTTGGTTAAAGACATGACAAAACATCTTTATAGCAGAATACTATGTAGCTATAACAAAAAATGAGGAGGCTCTTTATGTAAAGACATTGGAAGTGTTCCAAGATATACTGTTAAGTATAAAAGCAAGGGGCAGAGCATTTTGTACACTATGCCGAATTTTGTGTAAAATAGGAGGGGGGTTAAAACTTCTTCTGTGTATTTTTACCTGTTAAAATAATGGACTCAGTTCTTATCAATATGAAGTTCATAGTTCAGACACCATACTATAACAATGCTATAGTTGATGTACAATGGAACATTGACCATCAAAAATATATATTCTGAAATCTTCAAAAACTATAAAATAATGAAGACCACGGTGGCAGTGAGGTGTTTGTTTAATGAAGTCTCATGCTCCCCTTGCAGGATATAGAGTTATTGCTGAGAAGTGGCTTCTAACAAAGGACTTTGTTTCCAGCATTCCTTGCCTGTGGGACCATGTGATTAAATTCTGGCCAATGGAATGTGGGCAGAAGTGATGTAACCATAAGACTTCCTGTGCGTATTGACATCCAGGAAGTTCCTGAATGACTGTGTACAGCAAAGCTACTTTACTCCCCTTCCTCCCTGCCACCCATGACCCATCGGGCTGCATATGAGGAATGAAATTCTATTGTGTTTAGCCAGTGAGATTACAGTGTATATCTGTTATTGCAGTTTGTATCAATTTCATTAAGACACCACTTTAGTATAAAATTTTCCTCTCAAAGTATAACTGAAAAATTTAAATGACTCTTTCAGACTCTTACTAATTTATCTCACCTGATACGCATAATTCAGTGTATATATATATATATATATATATATATATATATATATATATATTCAGCTGGAATACTCGCTGAAACAGTTTCACAAATTGATTTTTCTTATTTTTACCTGGTACCTGTGGTAGGATCATCCACATCACAAAGCTCTGCCACAGACGTATGTGACATTTCACTCTTTTTTTTTTTTTTTGCGGTATGCGGGCCTCTCACTGCTGTGGCCTCTCCCGTTGCGGAGCACAGGCTCCGGACGCGCAGGGTCCGCGGCCACGGCTCACGGGCCCAGCCGCTCCGCGGCACGTGGGATCCTCCCGGACCGCGGCACGAACCCGCGTCCCCTGCATCGGCAGGCGGACTCTCAACCACTGCGCCACCAGGGAAGCCCCATTTCACTCTTTAATAGATCCGATATTTCCATTTTCTTGACAGAACTATATTTTCTTAGACCTTTTAACTTTTTACTCTAGTGTTAACATCTGCCAGCTTTCCTCTCCTTTTAAAGATTTTATTATGAGATGCATCACACATACAGCAGAGGGCATAAAACAGAGAGTACATTTTCAAGAAAAGTCAGAAAATGAAGACCTGTAAAATGCCACCCAAGTCAAGAAACAGAACCTTGCTGACCCCCGAGAAGCCCTCCAATTGTCCCTTCCTGATTATAATTTCCTTTCTTCCCCTACACAGGCAATCACTATCCTGACTTTGGTGATAACGATTTCCTTGCTTTTTTTTATAGGTTTGCCTCCTATGTCTGATCCCTGAATTATGTAATGTAGTTGATCTGTTTTTGAACTTTCTATAAAGGGAGTAATCAGCTCTATTTACTTTGTGTCTTGCTTCTGTGTCCGAAACGATGTTTGTGAGAGTCATCCATGTTGTTTCATGTAGGGCTAGTTAGTTCATTTTCACTGCTGTAGAGCAGTCCTTTCTGTGACTATACTGCATTTAACTTATTCATTCTAGTCTTGAAGGACATTTGACTATGGTAAACATCGCTTTTATGAACATTTTTCCCCATGTATCCTGGTGCAGATGAGCACGAGTTTCTCTAAGGTACACACCTGAAGAGTGAAATTGCCAGGATATGGAATGTGCCTGTCTTTAATTTGACTGGATAATTCCATTCTGTCTTGCACAGTGCACGCATTAGCAGTATACAAAAGGTCCCCTTGTCCCTCATCTAAGCCAACGTTTGGCATTGTCAGACTTTGAATTTTTTTGTCAATCTGATAGGCGTTTCACTGTGGTTTTAATTTGAAATTTTCATCAATAAGGTTGAACACCTCTTTCTATGTTTATTGATCATTTAGATTTCTCTTCGTGTGAAGCGCTTAATTTAAGTCTTTTAAGTCTTTGACTAGTTTCTAACGGTGGTTTGATTGCAGGAGTTCTTAATCTTAGGCCTGTGTCGGTTATATGTTTTTCAAATATTTTCCCTACCCCACACCTTGTCTTTGTACTTTCTTTATGGAATCTTTTGGAAAATAAAGACTCAATTTGATCAGGACTGGATTTATCTTTTCCTTTACAGGTGGTGCTTTTTGTGTCTGGTTTAAGAAATCCTTCTTTTCCCTGAGATCGTAAAGTTATTCTCCAGTATTATATTCAAAGCTTTTATAGTTCTGGCTTTCACATTTAGATATTTATTCCACATGGAAGTAGAAGTCTGATTTCATTATTTTCCATCTGGTTACCCAATTTCAGCACCATTTATTGAAAAGTCTGTCATTTCCCCATTGATCTGCAATGTCACCTATGGTCGTACATCAAGAGTTCATATAAGTGGGGGTCTGTTTCTGGGATTTCCATTCTGTTCCATTGCTCTATTCATCTTAACCCTGTGCGAACACCATATATTTTTTCCCATTTCAGTTTTCCTTCTGTCATTCATTCAAGACATTTATTTTGAGTGCCTGATAGACCCTCTTCTAGGTATTGAGGATAAAGCAGTGAATAAAGCAGACATAAAATCCCTGCCTTCCCAGAGTTTCTGTTCTAGTGGGAGAGTCAGACAATAAACAAGATAAATAAATAAAATAGACAGTATGTTAGATAATAATATTTGCTAAGGAGAAAAATAAAGCAGGAAGGGGAATAGGAAGTATTCAGGGTGGGGCTGAAATTTTGGATAGGATGACCAAGGAAGGCGTCACTGAGAAGGAGATACCTGGGTTTATATCTAAAGGGAATAGGCAGCACCCTGTAGCTGTCTGGAGGAAGAGAGAAGAAGGATGATCCAGGCAGAAGGATCAGCAAGTGCAAAAGCCCTGAGATGGGACTGTGCCTGCTGTGTCTGAGTAATTGGTGAGGCCAGTGAGTGCTGTGGTGTGAGTACATATAGAAGGATATGAAGTCAGAGAATTAGCAAGGGCCAATCCTGGGAGGGCTTGTAATTCATAATACAGGTTTTGGCTTTTACAGCTGTTAGAAGGTTTTGAGAGGAGTAACTTGACCTAACTTCTATTTAAAAGGATCCTTCTGGATGTGAAGTTGAGAAGAGACTGGAGAAAGGCCAGGGGAGAAACAGGGAGATCAACCAAGAGGCGATTGAAACAAGTCAGGTGAAAGAAAATGGTGACTTGGACCAGAGGTAGCTGTGGTGAGAGAGGTTAGATTCTGGATTTGGCGATGGATCAGATGTGAGGTTTGAAAGACGGTAGTTAAGTCATGCTGATGATTGAATTTGAATCCCTGACATCTCACTCCACAGTCCACGTGGCTGCCCACTATGAATACTGCCTCTCATTATGCCTATCAGAGAGTGTACTTACTACATAGAATGCATAGCAGTGCCATCACTGAGGTTCCAGATGCTGATCTTGAGGCCTGAGGTATGCTCTTGTAGATGTAGTTTGACCAAATTAATCAGTAAATTATTTGTAAAGCTATAATAAAAGTAGGATAAGCCAGAAGTAAGATAAACCCAAAGTAGGACTGTCCAAAAGTCTACAGGCTAACACATGGTGGACATTGTCCTGGGGGATTTCACATTACTTGCAGTGCAAAAGAAGACTAGAATGAGTGATGTCCTCTACATCACCAATATTTCTGCAGTGTGGAAGATTAGGAGTAATCTCAGAGATAAAAGTTCCAGACTGGAGTCTGCTGGCATCACAGAAAGCTAAGGGATTAAATCCTGTTTCCATTGAAGGGAACAGTAAATTCAGAGGAAGCAGTAACGTCTGGAATGAGGGATAGAAGATTAAGTAGACTATTATAGGGTCGAAAGGTAGAGATGAGAAGTGAGGCAGAACATCCAAAGAGGGAAAGTACTTCTGCTGGATTTCCATCAGGAAACCATAGATGACCTCTAAAAGTAGTGGTGAGGATGGGGGTAGAACACAAGGGTCACAGGCTCTCAGAGTAGGAAGGGGTATGTCCCACTTCACACTTTAAACATCTGTGTGCACCAGGTATTTTTAACTCGGGGTTCAAGGACGAGTTTCACAATAGAATGTAAAGCTGTGCATTCGTATATGTGCATGTGTGGGCATGGATCTGCGAATTTATCTGGGAAGAAAAAAATCCATAGCTTTCATCAGATTTTCAAAGGAGTCCTTCATCCTAAAAATGTCCAGAACAACTGATCTTACAGTTTCTCCTTGAACCAATGCTTTTGGCTTCTTTCCTCAGGGGTGGTTTGTTTTGCTGTTGATCAGCTCTGTTAGAACGTCCTTCCTCATGGTGAGCTGGCACATGTCTTCTAGGAACTCCCACCCCTGGTCTAGGTTTTGCCCCCTGGAGCGACACTGGGAAGTCTAATCCCTCTTTCATCTCAGTGTATTGAATTTTTTTCCTGACATGTGCTTAGTTGTTAAAGGAAATCCTTGACATTTGTAATGCTTTCGAAGATTCTCACGAAGTCAGCAAAGATCCTCAAATTTTGAAAAGTTTGTAAGTTTAGCTACTCGGAGCTTAAAAGTAACAGATTCTATTACATGAACCCCATGTAATCCCATGAGGCTGAATTTCCATGTTCATGAAAGTATTGGAGAAAGGATATAGAACTCTGTCCTCTCTCACTCTTTGGCAAATAATGTCTAATGATAGCTCCAAAGGGTCTGATTTTCAGGAAAAGCAGTTTTAATAAGGAGGACATACATCCTGATTATAACAACCATAGAGCTTCAAAAATGCAAAGCAAAAACCATTTACAAAGGCAAGTAAGAAGAAAGAGTTTCTCTATGTCATGGGATTAAATTTTAAAAAAATCTGTAACCTCAACTTCTCTAACTTATTTACACATTGGCTTCCTTATAAATTATACTACATAAAGCCTTTAGTAATTCTACTTTAACCATTTTTTGTGGATTTCTTTTCCTTTCCTTCTCTTTACAATCATCTTGATATAGTTACCATATCGGAAGTCAGTTCTCTGTCTCTTCACCTGGTATGAGGCCTGCTCCAATCAAAACCAACTTCTAGTTCAGTTATCCGGAGCCCCCTAAGCAGGTAATCTCTAAATGTTGATGTAAGATGAGAAGAAATAAATGCTCATTCATTCAATGAGTATGTATTCAAAGCCTACTGTATGCAATGTACACAGAGCCCAAGTGGTCAAAGAAGTTACAGTTTAAGTTAGTACCCAAGTTAAGGCAAATACTTAAACTTATATAGTAGCAAAATAACACAGCAAAGAGTTATGGCAATAAGTCAACAATGTAGATGAAATGGACTCATAAAGTATATTCCCATTGATCAATATGAGGCAGAAAAAGAGAAGAAGCAGAGAATAGAAAGGACAAATAGGAAACAAAGAGCACAATGTTAGATTTAACCCTAACCATATTAATAATCACACGAACTGTAAATTGTCTAACCACCCCAATTGAAAAACATAACTTGTTAGTTGGCAGGGGTGGGGAGTGGGGAACAAGACCCAACCATATGTTGCCCAAAAGAAAGCCATTTTAAATATAAAGATATAAATAGGTTAAAATTTTAAAAATGTAAGAAGAAATACCATGCCAGTATTTGTCTATGTTAGACAAAGTAAATTTCAGAACAAAAAATATGGCCAAGGATGAAGAAGATAATTTTTTTTTTTGAATCCGGGTCTTTTTTTTTTTTAAGATTTATTTATTTATTTGGCTTCATTGGGTCTTTGTTGCTGTGCGTGGGCTTTCTCTAGTTGAGGCGAGCGGGGGCTACTCTTCATTGTGGTGCACAGGCTTCTCATTGTGGTGGCATCTCTTGTTGTGGAGCATGGGCTCTAGGCACGCAGGCTTCAGTAGTTGTGGCACACGGGCTCAGTAGTTGTGGCTCACAGGCTCTAGAGTGCAGGCTCAGTAGTTGTGGCGCGCGGGCTTAGTTGCTCCGCGGCATGTGGGATCTTCCCAGACCAGGGCTTGAACCCATGTCCCCTGAAATGTCAGGCAGATTTTTAACCACTGCGCCACCAGGGAATTCCCACAGATGCAACAATTCTTAACAAAATGTTAGTAAATCAAATCCAACAATATATAAAAAGGATAATACACCATGATCAATACATTATCCTAGGTTGGTTTAACATTTGAAAATCAATCAATGTAATTCACCATATTATCAGACTAAAAAGGAAAGCCATACGCAGAAAAAGGATTGAGAAAATTCAACATTCATTCCTGATAAAAACTCTCAGGAAACTAGGAAAAGAAGAGACATTCCTCAACATGATAAAGGGTATCTAGGAAAAACCTACAGTTAACATCATACTTAGTGATGAAAGATTGAATGTATTCCCCCTAAGATGAGGAAGATTTTTGCTCTTACCACTTCTATGCAACATTGTACTAGAAGTCCTAGCCAGTGCGATAAGGTAAGAAAAAGGAATAAAAGGCATTCAGAATGGAAGGAAGAAGCAAAACTCTTTATTTGCCAATGACATAATTGTCTCTGTAGAAAATCTGATGGAATCTACAAAGAAATCCACAACAGCTAATAAGTGAATTTAGCAAAGTTGCAATACATAAGGTCAATATATAAAAATTAATTGTACTTCTATATATTACCAATGAATAATCAGAAATTAAAATATAAAAACACTGGGACTTCCCTGGTGGTCCAATGGTTGGGACTCTGAGCTTCCACTGTAGGGGGGCATGGGTTTGATCCCTGGTCGGGAATTAGGATCCCACATGCCTTGCAGAGCAGCTAAAAAATAAAAACACTAATAGCATTAAAAATATGAAATATTTAGGAATAAATTCCAGAAAGGTGAAAAATAAACTGTATCCTGAAAATTACAGAACATTGTTGAGAGAAATTAAAGAGAACTGAAATAAATGGAATGATACATTGTGTTGTTATGATATCAATTCTCCCCAAATTGATCTACAGACTCAATGCAATCTTGATCAAAATTCCAGGGGGCTTTTTTTGCAGAATTTGACCAGCTGATTCTAAAATTCATATGGCCATGCAAAGGACCTAGAATAACAAAATCAATATTTAAAAAGGAAGAGCAAATTCGGAGGGCTGACACTATTTGACTTCAAGATTTATTATAAAGCAGGGGTAATGAAGACAGTGTGGTATAGTGTCAAGATAGACAAAAAGATCAATGAAGTAGAATAGAGAGTCCAGAATCAGACCCTTAACATACTTGATTAATTGATTTTTGACAAAGGTGCAAGGGTAATCAGGTAGTGCAGGAACACTAGATATCAATGTCAAAAAAAAAAGAACTTATATATTACTCCAAAAGCATGATCCATAGAAGAGGAGAAAGTAATAAATCAGACTTCATAAAAATTAAGAATTTCTGCTCTTTGAAAGACTTTAAGAGAATAAAAAGGTCCACCCACACTGGGAGACGATATGTACAAATCACGTATCTCATAAAAGACTTGTATCTGGAATATATAAACACCTCTCAAAACTCATTAATAAGAAACAAACAACCCAACTTAAAAAATAGGCAAAAGACTTGAACAGACACGTCACCCAAGAGCATATACTGATGACAAATAAGCCCACGAAAAGATGCTCAGTATCTTTAGTCATTAGGGAAATGCCAGTCAAAACCATAATAACACTTCTTACCTGTTGGAATGGCTGAAATGAAGAAGACTGACCATACCTAGTGTTGTCAAGGATGTGGAGCAACTGAAACTCTCATATACTGCTAGTAAGAATGTACAATGACACAACCACTTTGAAAAGCAGTTTGGCCCTTTCTTACTATGTTAAATATACATCTACAGTAGGACTCAGTCATTCCATTCTTAGACATTTATACCCAAGAGAAATAAAAGCATATGTCCACACAAGGACTTGCACACAAATACTCATAACAGCTTTATTTATAAGGGGCAAAAACTGGATATAACCTAAATGTCATCACCAGGTGACTAGATAAACAAATTGTGGTATATCTCTATAATGAATAGTACTCAGCAATAAAAGGGAAAGAACTATTGATAGACAACTGAATAATTTCAAAATAATTAAACTGAGTAGAAGAGGCCCTACAAAGAAAGTACATACTGTATGATCCCATTTGTTTAAAATTCTGGAAAATGCAAACTATTGTACAGTAATAGCAAGAAGATTGTGGTTGCTTGGAGAGGGAGTGAGTGTGGGAGAGTGATGCACAGAGGGATTACACAGGGGCCTGGGAAAACTTTTGGAGGTGACGGGTATGTTCATTACCTTGATGGTTGTGATAGTTTCATGCATGCATACATACGTCAAAACTGTTTACTCTAAACATGCATAGTTTATCCTATGTCAAATATACCTCAATAAAGCTATTTAAAAATGTATGTAGTGGGCACACTATGTGTGCCAGATCGTGTTCTCAGTGTGTGAAATGCATTCTCCTCTTTAATTCTCACAACAAACCTATCAGGTCAGTCCTATGATTGTTCCCTTTTACAGATGAGAACAATGAAGCTCAGAGTTGTTCGCGTTCAAGGGTACTCAGTAAGTGGCGGCGGCCTGCCCATACTCTTTCACTCTTAACCGTGAACTTGCGGTAAAAAGAAATATGTGTGAGAAGCACAATAAAGTGCTAAGAGTTCTCACATTCATTGTCTAGATCCTCGTAAGAGAGTGTAGAGTAAGCAGTTCAAATGATCGTGCCTACTTTACAGATGGACAAACTGAGATTCAAAAGGATTAAGGTGACCATTACAGTTTCAGGCCTGGGGGAAGGGATTTCTCCCTCCTCCTCATACCGGAGCCGCGTCCACTGAATCACAAGGCTCCAGCTGCTGCTTATAGACTTCTGCGTTTTTTTCTCAGGCAGCCAAAGATCGGGTAAATTGAGTTCCTGGTGTTTTTAGATGTCAGAGATTCTAACAACTGAGCACTGCACTGTTACTAGGCATTTCCTTCTGCGACTGTCGTTCAGGAGAAAGGTAAGACTTGGCATTTCCAAGGGTCACGGGGCCCTCGAGTCCACAAAGCACCTTTCGGGTTTCAACGCCCGCGTGCTGGCTGACAGCCCGCCAGCGTTCAGCGGCCGTGTCCCGGCGCTCGGCCCGGGTGCCCCTCCCGCGCGGCTCGGCGGGGGCGTCGGGGAGGCGGGCCCGGGGACGCTCGCGAGGCGCTCCGGCGCGGCGCCCCCTGCCGGCGCCCTGCTCCCTCGCCCCGGATCCGGTCCGGGCGGCGCGGGGACGCCGGCCTGACAGCCAGCGAGCGGGCGGGCGC
>NW_021703783.1:39503492-39534178 GCF_005190385.1 Monodon monoceros
CGACCGCAGTCCCGCCCGCAGCATCCTCCGCACCTCCGCAGTCCGGCAGCGCCTCCCGGGCCCCGCGTTAGGGCCGCCGCTGCCTCCCTTGCCGCCGCTGCCGTAAGTAGCCCCATAGCCCCCGCCCCGGCGCCGCTCCTCGCCCGCCGGCTTCCCCTTCTCGCCTCGGGACCCTGGAGCGGGGCTCGCCCACCTCCAGTCAGGGGCTTTGCCGCAGAGTGCGCGGCGGGGCTCCAGGGGCAGTGGAGCGGGGTTTGTGCCCTGCCTGTTTTGGACAGGTGTTTGGAAGTCTTGCTTCCTTCTACCGTGTTTACTGGGGATCCCTGAGGAGAACTGAGGACCACCGGCCCCCACCCCCATACACCCTCTCTCTCCTCCGCTCTTGGCTGCACTGGGGGACACTGGCGTGCCCTCGGCGCCCCTTCCGTAGGGCAGCACCCTCTCCTCCCCATCTCTCAGAGCCGGGGCAGAGTCGGGGCCTCTCGCCCGGTTGCACTGGAAGGGCAGCGCCGTCCGGATCTTCTAGGCTGCTCCTTAGCTCTACCCCCTCCCCCATGTCTTACTGCATCCTTCTCCCCCATCCGGCTTCAGATTGTTACCGACTGCAGAAGCCTGGGGCTCGTGGGTTCTTAGGGCAGCCAGGACTCCCCTGTCCTTTACTCGGATGCATCCGTCCCCCTCCCGACAGGGTACTCGGGGGTTGTTGGGGGCCCCCGGGACCTTCCTTGGCAGGCTAGGATTCCTGCATTAGGGAGTACATCACTTTCAGAACATCCCCTTCCCCCGCCCCCACCCCTACGCCACCCGATGCAGAGCTTGCTCCTCTCCTCCTCTCTGCTTCCCTCCCCCACCTTACCACCGGCAGCAGCACCCTGGGCTTCTGCTAGCTTTGGGCTTGCAGGACTTCCCAGCTCCACAGGCTTGGACCCCTCCTCTCTAGTTCTCACTTGGTACTTGGGGGACCGCAAAGCCTCTGCATTTTTCCTGAGAGCTCAGCTCCATCCCCTCCTTGCCGGCAGCAACCACCGGTGGAGACTTGGCAGCTAACTTTCGGGGGGGGGGCTTAGCCACGGCTTTCAGACCCCTTCAAGGGCCCCAGTTTCGAGGTGGGATGAAGTGGGAATAATTTTACAGCCTGATAAATATGATTCTACAATCCATGCCTTCCTTCCAACTACCCCACCCTGTGCCCTCTTCCTCACTTACACTGCAGTTTTTGAAACATGGGGGAATACATTTTATATCCGGAGATTCCAAGATGCCAAGGTTCAGCGTCGGTATTCAAAATAAAAGGATGGCATCTGTTTTGGGGGAGGGGAAGGGGTAGAAGAAACTTTGCATTGCATCTGGCTAATTCAGGGGGAGGGAGAAATAATTAGCATGGAGCAAGCTCTACCAAACAGGGAAAATTGCTTTTAATGCACGGACAATGGGCACCAGAGAAGCCGGGATGGAAGCAGGAAGTGTGGGTGAGGGCTCTGGGGGCAAAGGGGGAGAGTGCTTTTTATAACCGTTTTCTCGAGTTTGAACCTGGAGAGCCTTTAGAAAGGTAGTGGTGTGCTAGGGCTGTGGGATGTTTTAGCTTTCCAAGGGAGATTTCGGGTGTGGTAGGTAGGTTTTCACTGTTTCACAATCTTTCTGTACTTCTCTTTTCTCCACGTGTATTAGAAGATAATGGTGGTTAGGGGACTTCTTTTTCTTTCCTCAAAAAAAAAAACTGGTTTTTTTTTTTTTTTGATGTGTAATGCAAATGGCTGGGTAACATTACCACCTGGTACCACCATCCTGGTAGAAATCTCAGGGGAATCAGACTTAAAATGCTGAAAGCTTTGTAACATGTTAACTGTAACCTGGTTCTTGAAATACTGCAGCATTTTTTCTTTGGAGCTCATGATCCACAAGGCTTCAGTTCTCCCTGAAAGAGAATTTGATTGCTTGGAAGCGGGTAGTAGTGATGGCTTGGTACTCAGCAAACATTGTCTGTCCTAGAAATTGAGGCTCTTCCTGGAGAGGGCTCCAAGTGTGTTCTGTGTTCTATGGACATCTGATTCAGGGTATGTGTAAATATGTTGTTTCTTAGTAGGGCTGGTGGTGGGTACTACAACACAGTTCTTGACAGTGCTGGTCAGTTACTGGTTTCTTGGGTTCAGTTGGAGAGGCTTCAGTTTTCATTTGGGGTCTTGTCAACTTTTATCAAAATATTTGAAGGATTTTATTTTAAATTAATAAAGGATTATGAAATGGAATATAGCATACTTACAAACAAACAATCATACAGTTGATTTTGCTTTCTTTGTAGGGGCTTTAACAAATTTTTCGCAGGGCCCGACTTGCCCAGCTTTGGTTGCCGGTGTTGAGGTTTGCTCCAGGGTTTCTTGCCGTGGTGCTGAAAGGACAGTTCCCTGACAGTCCTGCCATAGAGTGCACTCGTGCTGGACGTGCTTTGGGTTTTTCTTGCTTTTATTATCAGCAGGCTTTCCTGTAGATGTGTGTGTGTGCGCGCGCGTGTGCATGCGCAGCTGGGTTTATACTTGAAGTTGCAGGCCTAGTTACCATATTTTATTACTCCCACATAACTCTTCATTTTGGCTGTCCCTCATGGAGACAGTGTTTTTACAGGCTGCAGCAGATCCATATGTAAGTCATACAGTGACATTTTGCTGACTGCATTATTTCAGCACATTTTGATAATTTCAAGTAGCAAGAAACTATTAATGTTATGGGAATTTGGTCTCCTCAAGAAGTAATCAGATAGCTTGCTAAATTAAGCTGGATCAGGAGGGCATCTTCTTTGGGTTGATTTGAACAGTGAGCTGGGAAAAGGACTCAACACAGCAGAGGCCAGTATGTGATTCATTGTTTCACTAAAGTAATTTGTTAAAAAAGTATTTTAAAATCCTAAAATAGTGAAGGGAGCCATAAAATTCAGCTTGTATGAATCTCTCACCTAGCACAGGGATCCCCTTATGGGAGATCTCACATAAAGCAGCTCGTTCCTTTTGGGTTCCACTGTGATTGAAGTACTTTTATGTCATTGAAAAGGTAACATACATAAAGTTAAAAGACATATAAATTGGGGCTATGTCAGGGGCAAATGTCATTCTTGTGCTTCTTACCAAGAAAAGATTGACATTCAGTGTTCTATAGAGATTACACAAGAAACCTGCACCTGCTTGAAAAGAATACAAAGATAGAGACATATCCACCTAAAGCAAGAAAAGCATTCTTGAATGGAAAGAAAGGTAATTATCTTTAATGTGCTGATATTATGTAACAAGTTGTTCTGGAGGCACATGCATGAATTAATGAATACTTAATTCCTACAGATTATATCTGAGAAGGAAAATAAAACCACGCTGTAACGCAGACATAGAGAATGGACTTGAGGACACGAGGAGGGGGAGGGGTAAGCTGGGACGAAGTGAGAGAGTGGCATGGACCTATATATACTACCAAATGTAAAACAGATAGCTAGTGGGAAGCAGCCGCAAAGCACAGGGAGATCAGCTCGGTGCTTTGTGACCACCTAGAGGGGTGGGATAGGGAGGGTGGGAGGGAGACGCAAGAGAGAGGAGATATGGGGATATATGTATATGTATAGCTGATTCACTTGGTTATACAGCAGAAACGAACACACCATTGTAAAGTAATTATACTCCAATAAAGATGTTAAAAAACAAACAAAAAAAACCCCACACTGTATAGAAAGTGTTAAAAAATACAGTTTATTCAGAGTCAGATCAGTTTCCATAATTATAAAAATAATGTAAGGCTTCCCTGGTGGCGCTGTGGTTGAGAGTACGGACGCAGGTTCGTGCCCCGGTCCGGGAGGATCCCACGTGCCGCGGAGCGGCCTGGCCCGTGAGCCATGGCTGCTGAGCCTGCGCGTCCGGAGCCTGTGCTCCGCAACGGGAGAGGCCACAGCAGTGAGAGGCCCGCGTACTGCAAAAAAAACAAAAAAAGTATACTTATTGCAGAAATATTTTAATATATAAAAGACAGGAAAAAAGTCATCCTTAGCAAAACAGTTGTCTGTGTTTATGGTTATTTCAGTCTTTTTTTTTTTTCTGTAGAGAGGGCAAGAAGCACTTGCAAAAGTTATTCAGAAGAACAAAAAATAAGTATTTTAAAACCAAGCCTTTTAAACTCTTAAGTTCACAGTCCACTAGTTAGTCATTGAGAGGCTTGACAGCTAGATCATTATATCTCAGTTTACCTTTATTTTCTGAATTATGTAAAAAAAATTTCCACGAAATTTCTTTAATGTGAATTCTAATTCATTCTTAGAATTGGACTCCTGTAAAGTCTTTTGATTTAAATATAGCAAGTTAACTAGAAGAATAAAGAAAACTTTGCAAATATTCTCCCTCTGCACCTACTGTGTGTGAAGCATTGCAGTAAGCACTAACACTCTTTAAATGGCAAGACTCAGCTTAGAAAATTATACCCTGCTCAAAACCTATGGCTATTAAAGTGTTAAAAGAAGGAAACAGAGCTTTCACCCTTCACATATATTAATTGCTGAAATGCTGACTGGAAGTGATTTAACCTAAAAAAAAATAATGTGTGCAGGAATATGAAGTAAATGTATGTAAATAAAAGACAAAGAAGAAATCTTCTGGAAAATTTTTCTCTGTCCCTCCGTGAAGTTATAGATACAAAACCAGGACCCGCGTTTAAGTACATATCAGGAATTAAGGTGAAATGAAGACCCAAGAAGGTTGCCTTAGTTACACTGCTGAGAAGAAAAAGTCAGGAACAGTGTAGGCTTTGGAGGTAGGCAAAACTAAGTTTAAGTCTTGATTCTGCTACTTACTAGCTTTGTCACCTTGGGTAAGTCATTTAATCTGTCTGAGCTTCAGTGTTCTCGTCTATAAAAATAGGAATAATAATACCTACATTGCAAGGTGTTTGTGGGGATTAAATGAAATCTCTGTTTCCTGACACATAGAGCTCAGTATATTTTAGCTCCTTTTCCTCTAGGGATTTAGCAGCTTAGTGTGTATTTATATGTGTATTTGATAGGGTATATATGTACTGTATTAAATTTCAGTAGTCTGAAAAGCAGACGGTTGCTTTATCTTCAGTCTGGCAGAGAGAATAGAATCTGCAGGTGTGCTGACTTGGGTGGACATTGCTAATATAAAAGGAGGAGAGTTTTACTGTGTAATTGCAGCGCTGACCTCCACCAACACAGTGCAAATGCAGTTACCAAAGTAACTCTTTCTGCATTCATTCCCAAACTATTCTAGAATAGGACTCTTTACCAAATAGGAATGCTCTGACATTAGTCGGTTGGCAGGCAACCGGGCTGTTTTTAGCTATAGTTTGGGATCTGAAGGTGGAATGGGCCCAAAGGCTGAGGTGTCCCTTTATCCTTACTTGAGCTGAATGTGTTAATTGTAGTAAGTGATTATACGGGTTTGGAGTTGCTTTTGTCTTCAGCACCCTTCTAGGTTTTCCCATTATATAGTCTTTTTTTTTTTTTTTTGCGATACGCGGGCCTCTCACAGTTGTGGCCTCTCCCGTTGCGGAGCACGGGCTCCGGATGCGCAGGCTCAGTGGCCATGGCTCACGGGCCCAGCCGCTCCGCGGCATGTAGGATCTTCCCGGACCGGGGCACGAACCCGCGTCCCCTGCATCGGCAGGCGGACTCCCAACCACTGCGCCATCAGGGAAGTCCATTATATAGTCTTTTAATTGCTTTATTTGAATGAGTCTCATACATTTAGGTCTCATGGCTGACCATCTACTTTTGGTAATTATTACTCTATGTTTATCTGTTTATAAAAACTTTAAAAATCCTTCTATCAGTTGATTGTTTGAGTTAGGTAAGATAAATATTATTCTACGCATTTTATAGCTGAGGAAACTGAGGATCCCAGAGCTTGAATGAGTTGTCTAGGGCTATGGGACCATTAAGTGATGGAGTGGAGACAGGAACCCAGGTTGGTTGACTCATGCTTAAAGATTTTTCTTCCATTAAATGGTGTTATATTCTGATGTTCATATAGCCAAGTATTGTGAACGATTTTGGCTTTAAGAACTTATCATTATCCTAGGTATCTAAACATATCTTACTGAGTGGGCATAATGAAAGATTCTGGGATAGGCAGAGGGAGGGCAAGAGTACCTTTGAAGGAGAGCATTTTGGAAGCAGGAAGGAGAGGGAAAATGAACAGAAAATGTATCAATAAATAAAATATGGATGAAAATAGGAGGCATTGAAGTAACGTGGTCGTTTTGTTTCTGCAGCTATCCTGGCTACTTTTTTAAAGGTCATCATGTCTTGGTGTCTACTTGTCATTCGTCATTTCTCTTGCACATAAATACACATTTGGCTACTCATAAATGCTCCCACGTTGCTGTGTAAGTTATAACCAGGACCACAGAGGAATTATGGCCACTATCACCTGGACTTTTTTGCTTATGCAAGGCTGAAATTGGTGTAGGACTCAGAGAAGAATTGGTGCTTGGTGGTGGGAGGGTTATGCTAGTTGAAGCAGAAAAAGTTCTGGGAGGCTTTAGATCTAAAAGAGCAAAGGTGAAGGTAGATAATAGTTACAGTTTCCCTTAGGTATATGGAGATGTGTCATACTGAGGAGAGTGGAGCAGAAGCAAAGCTAGGACCCTGAGGGTCTAAGATGTGCTCTTAGTTTGGGACTGAAGCTCTCTTGATCCTGGAAGGAGTCGATTGGGTTAGGATAACTAAAATGTTGTCTGGAGAGGTTTGGAATGCTTTTATATTCACTATTGGTGGTAGCGAGAGTCCTCCTGTGTTCACTGGGCTTGTCCCAGGATCTGGAAATGGAAAGCACTGAAATCCCTCAAAAGACACATTAACAGGCTCCTTTCATGTTCAGTTGATTAGTGCGATTTTTATGATGTGAAATCTTTTGAGTTCCTAGGGAATAAGAACATTAGAGAAATATAGCGAACGCTTATTTATCCAGGGATGGATTATCTAGGCTATGAATTATACATGTCACTTATTTTCCTCTCGTTTTCTGCATCTTGAGCATTTAACTGATCGTTAGCATTTCCATCAGAGTGAACTTGGAAAGGGAGAAAAAGTCAAAATTAAAATGTTACTTTAAATTTTTAGATAATGATTGAGAAAGGAAGAGATCAATGGGAAGGCAACTCATTTTTAGTCTATTCTTATTCTCTCCTTATTTTAAAGTACAGACAGTTGAAAGCTGAGCCTCCAAAAGCTTCCCTGGAAGCCAGTGTGAAATAGCATTTTTCCCTCATTTTACTGAGTGACAGCCCTGTAAATAAATAGGGCTTAATTTATTACATGGTTAGTTTCTTGTTTCACAAGGAATTCTTCTTCAATTAAGGATGATGCAGCAGGCTTTTCTTCACATTCACTAGTGACTTTCTGTCTTAGCAAGAAGCTGAATACAATGCTTTTAAATGAAAACAAATTGATGCGTTATTATTAAATTGCAGAGAAAAATTGAGCAGGTTGCGAATGAGACTGGTAGAGCTTTCTCGGCGGTCAGAATAGCCAGAAATCTCATTTGCTACAGAATTCTTAATTGGATTTCCTAAGATTTTGGTGAAGACTAAAAACGCGGAATGTCTTATTTCTAGGAAAGATACCTTGAACAAAATAAAGCATTTTAAACAGATTTATATTGTGATAGGGAAGAAAGCATTGAGAGTGTGAGGAATCATCAGAGTGGAGAATGAGGAAAGGTGAAAGAATGACTGCAGTGAAAATGGACAAGGGAATTTGGATGTGAGCTTGGAGGAACTGCTCATGGTTTTTTGTTTTGTTTTTTTTTTGCGGTACGCGGACCTCTCACTGTTGTGGCCTCTCCCGTTGCGGAGCACAGGCTCCGGACGCACAGGCTCAGTGGCCATGGCTCACGGGCCCAGCCGCTCCGCGGCATCTAGGATCTTCCCGGACCGGGGCACGAACCTGCGTCCCCTGCATCGGCAGGCGGACTCTCAACCACTGTGCCACCAGGGAAGCCCCTGCTCATGTTTTAAGAGAAAGAGTTCTCTCTCCTCTGCAAACTCCTTTGGATACATGTCTTTGTTCTTCTTCCTGAACTAGAGTTGTCCCGATTTTCCGGATAGGGCACAGAACCTTAGGAAGATGTTTTGTGTTTTAAATGTTATTTTATCCCTTTCTCTGCTAGAACTTTGCTGCAAATTGCTTACTTTATCTGATGTCTGCTTTGGAAAAGCTGGAGAAATTTTCTTGCTTTGTAGCAAAAAATTTAGTACCATTCTTAAATGTTTTTTCAAATTTTCCTCTTTTTTTTAAAAAAAGGATTTTAAGTCATTTAATATAAAAAACATTTTCTCAAAAGGCACTGTGGAAGGTATCTCTGTATTCTATACATAAAATATATCTTTTACATTTTTTTTTGAATAGTTACAGAGGCAAAGGGTTAAAAAATCAGAGAGTTCAAAGTTAAGTCTTTTATACTGTCACCTTCACTCAGTGTGCCCTCCATAAAGGCAACTACTGTTACCAGTTTCTCTTGTATCCTTTCTACATATATATGCCTGCACACATTTTCTCTCCCCTGCCCTCTCCCACAATTATGTCCATTGTCTTTTGAGGAAGACTGTTAAAAATAGTTTGGGGATTTAACTCTCATTCTAGGTCATCTTAGATCAATTAAT
The DNA here is from genome assembly GCF_005190385.1 of Monodon monoceros. Lineage (NCBI taxonomy): Eukaryota > Metazoa > Chordata > Mammalia > Artiodactyla > Monodontidae > Monodon > Monodon monoceros. The sequence continues at coordinate 39,512,139 of NW_021703783.1, forward strand.
TCCCGTTAGCAAAAACTTTAGTGACATTCTTAAGTGTTTTTTTTTTATTTCCTCTTTTTATTTTTTTAAGGATTTTAAGTCATTTAATATGAAAACATTTTCTCAGAAGGCACTGTTGAAGGTATCTCTTCCATTCTGTGTCATAAATTTGGGGATTTGAATATAGAGTATAATTAGAATTATATTCAAATTAGAAATTTTGCTAAGAACAAGTCAGTTGGGCTGGGGCAGAATTCCCCAGTGGCAGATAAGCCTGCAAAGATACAGTAAAGTTAGCCAAACACTAAGAATTTTTTTTAGGTTGCATTTATCCTTGGAGACAATGGAGAACATAGAAGATTTTTTAGGGGGTGCAAAATGACACATCGTCAAAGCCGTGCTTTAATATTTTAGGAGAATTGGGCAGCAGTGTGTATATAACAGGATGGAACAGAACAAGGAATGGACATCCAGTTAATTGACTGTTTGATTTGGCCTAGCTGTGTGGAGACAAAGGCTTGGACTCGGATAGTAGTGATGAAGATGGAAAAGAAAGAATATAAATACCATTTTGTATATGTGTGTCACACGGATGTGTGCGTTTAAGTCGCATTTTTATAATGTAAGAAATTGTTTCGGGGAAGGCCCAATAGGAATTGGTGAATAACTTTACTCGTGGAAAAGGGAGGAGGAGTTAAAGATTGTTTTGCTGTTTTAAAGTTCAGCGACAGAGACTCTTCTGTTTAGAAAATCTGAGGAAGTAAGTTCTGTAATACACATTGGCAGTGTAGTCCAGAGCATCTTGGTTAGCAAGCTACCTTAATTTCTGATTTTTAATCCTTTCTCTGCAGAGCGTTTTCCCCCATCAGCTTCTCATGCTTTCTTTAAGGAAAACCTAAATCTTCCAACTTCTTTTTATTCTGTGTGTTCTCTCACTGATAAATATTACTTAATCTTTGTGGGTCTCTGTCCTTTTCTTATTTTGTGGTCTTTCATTCTGTCCATTTATAGACACTTAGCTCGCTGTCTTTTTCCTTGATACTCTCAACTGACCTTCGGTTTAGTGTATAAAGAAACAAGAATTATGCACCTTTCCATAGGTGTATGACTGTTTTGTCCTTACTGAAACTCGGTGACTTTCTTTCTTTGATCATTTGCTTATATTCTGTGTGTTTCGTGGAAGCCATAGTAAGTATTTGAAATTGCAGGTTGAATTAAAGGTAGCAACTGAGAGAATTCTAATAGGTGAAAGCAGAGGGAAAGCGTTAGGCCTTATCAGCTGGTGATGTTGCTTGTTATTTCAGGTATTGACCTTGGGCTGTCAATACAAAATGTCAGACTTGCATAAACTTCCTTGGTGTAGCGGGGGTACAAGAGAGTAGAGAGTGGATCCTAATGTGTAATTTCAGTATACTGTGATAATTTAGAGCAAAGGGTGAGCTCAGGGAGCTTGGGTTCTAGTCTAGTCTTTTGCAGTCAGTAAAGATCTTTGAATAAGAAAAACTAAAGGGTGGGCTTCCCTGGTGGCGCAGTGGTTAAGAATCTGCCTGCCAACGCAGGGGACACAGGTTCGAGCCCTGGTCCGGGGAGATCCCACATGCCGCGGAGCAACTAAGCCCGTGTGCCACAGCTACTGAGCCTGCGCTCTAGAGCCCGCGAGCCCCAATTACTGAGCCCTTGTGCTACAAGTACTGAAGCCCGCATGCCTAGAGCCCGTGCTCTGCGACAAGAGAAGCCACTGCAGTGAGAAGCCTGAGCACTGCAACGAAGAGTAGGCCCCGCCCGCTGCAACTAGAGAAAGCCCACGCGCAGCAACGAAGACCCAGGGCAGCCAAAAATAAATAAATAAAATAAATTAATTTAAAAAAAAGAAGAAAGAAAAAATAAAGGGTGATTGGAACATCAGAACATATACATGCAAAATAATAGAATGCGCCTGGAGAAAAGCAATTTAATTCAGTAAATCTTTCCATTTAATTTTCCTTCTCACCACCAAAGTTACTGAGTTTCGGCAAATTCCATTAACATTTGCTATAGTTTGCACTCAGATTGTTCGCAGAAGTCTCCATGGTTTATGTGGAACCAGTAGAGCAGGCAGAATTCATGTACAAGATGTTAGTAAATTTAGACTCTGTTTAGGGATATAAAGCGTCCTTACAGTAATCCCATCAGGAGGTTCTCTGTGCGGTCACACTGTAAGTTTGCACCTGCTTCCTAGTATGAATGCTCAAAGTAACAGTGATGAAGAATAGTTAAACAACAGACTCTTGGGAAGCCATTCTTAAAATAGTTTGGGGTGAGGAAAGTCCATAAAGACCACTAAACTGAAAGATGGCAATCTGTTTTATTAACCTAGATGTTCTAGTGCAAGTAATATTTCAGTAGGTGTATAGGTTTTTATTTTTTCACTTTCCTTCATTAGTAATATTTCTTCTTTCTTGTCTCTAGAAAAGAGGGGTGGTAGAAAACCAAAGAAAGGCGCAGATATATTTATTGAGTGATTAAATGTAGTGGGGAAACAAAGTAGAATGATCCTATGAGTATTTCACTTACCTCACAAGGCTGTTTTCTTTTCTGACTCATACAAGAAAACTTCAGCCATAAGGGCTAAAGGGGTAGAAACTTCTTTTATTTTGGGACCTTAGTGTAGATTCTTTGCATTAGAAATTGCTCAAAAGCTATATAGTTCAAAGAAAATAAGTCCATTTTGTGTGATGAGTGGATATCAAAGACTTGTTATTAATTAGATCCGAGCGTCTTCCATCTTTAATTTTAATAAGCTTGTGTGCAGCTTGACCCTTGGGGGCTGATGTGCTTTGTTCCTAGCCACACGCTCCTTCCTGACCATTAGTAAGTCTCTGGCCTGTATTGTCCCTTTCAGGTTGTAGGAGGTGCGCATCTTTCACTTCCCTCTCCTCAGCAGGCTGCCCAGGTTCCCAGGGGTGAGGCCGAGCACACGGGGGTGTGTGACTTCTATGCCCTGCTTGGGCTCTGCTCTGCAGCCCTGCCTTTGCCCAGGCTAGTGCTCAGAGAAAGGGTTTTTTTTTAAGAGCAATGCATTTATCACTCAGTGCAATCTATTGCAAAATCTCAAGGAAAAAAAATCATCCAGAAAACAGTACAACTTTTCTAGCCAGGATTCCAGAGCCATCAGCTTCTTACAGGCACTGCTTCTGTTTATAGACGTTGAGTTGTCAGGGCTTTGCCAGTTGTTTTTTCCTTCCATGGTTTAATCACAGAACCTAGTAAGAACTCTTATTTGTGAGAACCGAATGCTGACTTTTGAGGGTATTATAAAAATCTAGTGGATCTGTAGAGTTCGAAGTGTGGCTGCTAGTCTGTATTTTGGGCAAGAGAGTATCAGATATTCTTCTGGTGGAAATTGAGGCATCATAACCCTTGAAGTCTAGTTGTGGCCTTGGGCCAAGACACAGTGCCCCTGGGACAAACAGTGTCCTTCTTCCTATTTGGAAATTTATTCCTATTAGGGTACTATAACCGAGTAGAGTACTATTTCCTCCAGAAGAATAAGTTCAATATTACTAATATTTGAAAACCTTTTGAAGTTCTAACTTATGTATGACAAATATATTTTTTCCTTTTTAACATTTTTAACAGCTTTGGTTATTTTTAATTATTATTTTAAAAATTTACAAGCAGTACAGTTGAAAAAAATTTGGAATATAGTTCTATGAGTTTTAACACATATATAGATTCATGTAACCAGCACTATGATCAGGATATACAATAGTTCCATCACCTCAAAAAGCCCCCCTCTGCTGCCCCTTTGTAGTCAGACTCTCTGTAACCTGTGATCTCTGGCAACCCCCAATTGGCTCTCCATTCCTGTGGTTTTGCTTTTTTTAGAATATCATGTAAATGGAATCATACTACAGAGTATAACCTTTTGAGACTGGCTTCTTTCACTCAGCATGATACCTTGGAGACTTATCTATGTTGTAGTCTTTATCAATAGTTTGTTCTTTTTTTTTACTGCTGAGTGGTATTCCATTGTGTGGTTATGTAACAGTTTGTTTATCCATCCATTTGTTGAAGGATATTTGAGATGTGTCCAATTTCAAGTGATTATGAATACTGCTGCTGTAAATGTGTAGGTTTTGGTGTGAATCTAAATTTACAGTATTCAAAGATATCCCTAAGGGTGATTGCTGAGTAATAAAGTAAGTATATGTTTACCTTTATAGGAAACTACCAAACTATTTTTCAGAGTGGTTATACCATTTTGCATTTCCACCAGCAGTGTATGAGAGTTCAGTTGTTAATATCCTCATTTGCACTTGGTATTGTCAGATTTTTGTTTGTTTTTTAGTTTTATTGTGGTAAGAACACTTAACATGCGATCTATCCTCTTAACAAATTTTTAAGTGTACAATACGTTATTGTTGACTATAGGTACAGTGCTTTACAGTGAATCTCTAGAGCTTATTCATCTTGCTTAACTGAAACTTTCTGCCCATTGGCAACTCCCTATTTCCCTCTTCCCCCAGCCCCTGGCAAACATCATTCTACTTGGATTCTGTGAATTTGATGATTTTATATACTCCATATAAGTGTAATTATGCAGCATTTCTCTTTCTGTGACTGGCTTGTTACACTTAGCATAATGTCCTCAAGGTTCATCCGTGTTATAGCATATGTCAGAATTTCCTTCTTTTTAAAAAAGGCTGAATAGTATTCCATTGTATGTATATGCCACATTTTCTTTGGATGTTATCTGTTGATGGACATCTAGGTTGTCTCCCTATCTTGGCTACAGTTGAATGGTGCTGCAATGAACATGATAGAGCTAATATTTCTTCAAGATCCTGATTTTAATTCTTTTGGATAAATACTCAAAAGTGGGATTGCTGGATAGTATGGTAGTTCTGTTTTTAATTTTTTGAGGAATCTCCATACTGTCTTCCATAGCAGTTGCAATATTTTGCATTCCCACCAACAGTGTGCAGGGAGCTCCAGTTTTTCCACATCCTTGGTAACACTTGTTATCTTTTGGGATTTTTTTGATAATAGCTGTCTGACAGCTGTGATTTCTCACTATAGTTTTGATTTCGCATTCCTTTGATGATTAGTGACATTGAGCATTCAGATTTTTAATTTTAGCTATTTTAATAGGTATGTAGTGGTATCTCATTGTGGTTTTAATTTGCTTTTCCCTAATAGTAATGATCTTGAGCATTTTTTCACATGCTTATTGCCATCCATATATCTTTCGTCAAGTGTCTGTTCAAATCTTTTGCCCATTTTTTAAATTGGATTATTTGTTTTCTTACTGTGAGTTTTGAGAGTTTTTTTTAAAAAACGTATATCCTGGATATAATTCAAGTTAATTACTTGGACATGTTTTCTCCTAGTGTGTAAGTTTTCTTTTTCTTCTCTTTACCATGTCTTTTGTAGAGCTAACTTTAAAATTTTGACTAAGTCTAATTTATCAATTTCTTTCTTTTATGGATCATGGTTTTTTTTTTGTTTGTTTGTTTTTGCGGTATGCGGGCTCTCACTGTTGTGGCCTCTCCCGCTGCGGAGCACAGGCTCCGGACGCGCAGGCCCAGCGGCCATGGCTCACGGGCCCAGCCGCTCCGCGGCATGTGGGATCTTCCTGGACCGGGGCACGAACCTGTGTCCCCTGCATCGACAGGCGGACTCTCAACCACTGCACCACCAGGGAGGCCCTGGATCATGTTTCTGATGTTATAAATAAGAATTCTTTGTCTAATCCAAGGTCAGAAATATGTTCTCTGTTTTCCTCTAAAAGTTTTATAGTTTGCATTTTACATTTAGATTTGTGATCCATTTGAGTTAATTTTTGTATAATGTATGAAATTTAGGTCAAGGTTCATTTTTATGTATTTATTTTGCAGATAGATGTGTAATTGTTCCAGCACATTGCTATTAAAAGACTATTCTTGGGCTTCCCTGGTGGCGCAGTGGTGGAGAGTCTGCCTGCCGATGCAGGGGCCACGGGTTCGTGCCCCGGTCCGGGAAGACCCCACATGCCATGGAGCGGCTGGGCCCGTGAGCCATGGCCGCTGAGCCTGTGCGTCTGGAGCCTGTGCTGCGCAATGGGAGAGGCCACAACAGTGAGAGGCCTGCGTACCGCAAAAAAAAAAAAAAAAAAAAAGGCTATTCTTTTTCCATTGAATTGACTTTGCACTCTTGTCAAAACTCAATTGGCTACATTTTTTTGGTCCTTCTTCTAGGTTCTCTGTTCTCTTCCATTGATATATGTATCTGTCCTGTCACCAATGCCATACTGTTCTGATTACTGTAACTTTACAGTGAGATTCAAAATTATATAGTGTGAGTCTTCCAACTTTATTCTTCTTTTTTCAAAATCGTTTTGGCTATTATAGTTGTTTCATCTTTCCATTAAATTTCATAGCTTGTCTGTGTCTGCAAAAACTCCTGCTGGCATTTTGCTTGGAACTGCATTAAATCAGTAGATCAATTTGAGAGTTGATAACTGTATCATGTCTTCCAATCAATGAATATGATAAATGTCTTCACTTATTTAGGTCGTATTTGATTTCTCTCATCAACATTTTATAGTTTTCAGCATATAGATTTGCATATATTTTGTTAGATTTATACCTAAGTATTTTTTAAGCTATTGTAACTTTTTAAAATTACATTTCATTTTCTAATTCATTCCTTGTATATAGAAATATGATGGATTTTTGTGTGTTGAACTTGTCTCTTACAACCTTGTTAAACTCATTAATTCTAGGAGCTTTATTATAAATTATTTTGGATTTTCTATATAGACAATTATGTCTTCTGTAAAAAGGAACAGTTTTATATCTTCCTTTCTTATCTATATGCTTTTTATTTCCCTCTCTTCTCCACCCTTATTACAGACTTCTAGTAAGATATTGCACGAAAGTGGTGAGAGTGGATACTTGTGACTTCTTCCTGATCTTAGGGAAAAAGCATTTAGTCTCATCATTAAGTATGATGGTAGCTGTTAGTTTTTGTAGATACTCTTTCTCAGGTTGAGTAAATTCCCTTCTATTCCCAGTTTGTTGAGAGTTTTTTCAGGAATGGACGTTCAATTTTGTCAAATGCTTTTTCTGTATCAGTTGATATGATTATGTGGTTTTTAAATTATTTTATCTGTTAATATAATGAATTACACTGATTGATTTTCAAATATTGACCTACCCTTGCATTCTTGGGATAAACACCACTTGGTTGTGATGTGTTATTCTTCTGTATTGTTGGATTTGATTTGCTAGTATTTGTTGAGGAGTTTTGCATCTGTGTTCATGAAGTTGTTAGTCTGTAGTTTTGTTTTTTTCTTGTCTTTATCTAGTTTTGGTATCAGGATAATGCTGGTCTTATAAAATAGGTTAAAAAGTACTCCCTTTAGTATTTGGGGGAAGAGAAATTGTAGATTCCTTTTTAAAGATATTTGGTAGAATTCTCCAGTGAACTGTGCCTAGAGTTTTCTTTGTGTGAGAGTTTTTAACTACGAATTAAATTTCTTTAATAGATACAGGCCAATTCAGGTTGTCTGCTTCTTTTGGGGTGAGTTTTGGAACTTTGTGGCTTTGAAGGAATTGGCCCATTCATCTAAGTTGTCAACTTTATGTACATGGATTTGTTCATAGTATTCCCTTATTATCCTTTTAATGTCTGTGGGTCTATAGTGATATCCTTTCTTTCATTCCAAATATTGATAATTTGTGTATTCGTTCTTCTTTTTCCTTTGGCTAGAGGCTTAGAAATTTTATTCACCTTTTTAAGGAACCTGTTTTTGATTTTATTGATTTTTCTCTTTTTTTTTCTGTTTTCAATATAATTGATTTCTGCTCTCTTATTTATTTTCTTCCTTCTGCTTGCTTTGAGTTAATTTACTCTTCTTTTTCTTTTCTATTTTTTTTAAGGTGTAAAACTATCTTTTTTAGATCATTTGAGACCTTTCTTCCTTCCTAATATAAGCTTTTATTTTTAATACTATAAATTCCCCTGTAAGCACTGCTGTGTTTGCATTTTACAAATTTTGATATGTCAGACTTTTATTTCCCTTGAAAATTCTTCTTTGACCAATGGATTATCTAGAAGTGTGTTGTTTCAAGTGTTTGGAGTATTGGGAGATTTTCCAGAGTCTTTATTTTATTGATTTCTCGTTTAATTCCATTATGGTCAGAGAACATACTTTGTATGGTTTCAATATGTTTAAATTTGCTAAGGTTTGTTTTATGAACCAAGATGTGGTCTATCCTGGTGAATATCTCCTGTGCACTTGAATAGAATGTATATCCTACTGTTGTTAGGTGGAATGTTCTATAAATGTTAATTATATGCAATTGGTTGTTCAGTTCCTCTGTATTCTTGATTTTTTCCTCCCAGTTTTATTGAGATATAACTGACGTGAAGCACTGCATAAGTTTAAGGTGTACAGCATAAAAATTTGACTTACATACATCATGAAATGATTATCACAATAAGTTTAGTGGACATCCATCATCTCATATAGACATAAAATTAAAGAAATAGAAAACTTTTTTCTTATGATGAGAACTCTTAGGATTTACTTTCTTAACAACTTTTATATGTAATATACAGCAGGGTTAATTATGTTTATCATTTTGTACATTACATCCCAAGTACTTATGTATCTTATAACTGGAAGTTTCTACCTTTTGACTGCCTTCATCCAGTTCCCCCTCCTCCCACCCCCTGCCTCTGGTAACCACAAATCTGATCTCTTTTTCTATGTTTGTTTGTTTTTGTTTTTAAAGTATACTTGACCTACAACACTATGTTAGTTCCTTTTACACAACATAGTGTTGTGATATTTCTATACATTTCAAAATGATCATCATGATAAGTCACCATACAAAGATATTACATAGCTATTGACTGTATTCCCCACACTGTACATTTCATACCCGTGACTCATTTATTTTGCAACTGGAAGTTTGTACCTCTTTATTTCCCTTACTTCTTTCTTTCCTCCCCTCACTCCCCTGTATCCTTGATTTTTTTCCTTCTCCTTTTAAAAAAAATTGACATGTGATTTATTATTTAATTGTAACATTATGTCCTATCTCTTTATTTTTTCAAATGTATTGAGATATTATTGACACATAGGAATTATATATATTTAACATGTACAACATGTTTTGATATCCTTGATTATTTTCTGTTTACTTGTTTTATTGGTTAGTAAGAAAGGAAGACTGAAATCTCTAACTATAATTGTAGATTTGTCCATTTCTTCCCTTAGTTCTATCAATTTTTGCTACATATATTTTGAGGTTCCTTTCTTAGGTGCACACACATTTAGGATTGTTATAACTTTTAGTGAATTGACCCTTTTATCATTATTTAATAATAACTAAATTAAAAATTTATTTTTAAATAAATAATTTTTTAAATTTTAAGATGATAAATAAATTTTTATCCCTGGTAATTTTCCTTGTTTTAAAGTCTACTTTATCTGATATTAATATAGCCTGTTAATATATAGTTAATATAGATCTGATAATTCATGTTCTCATGGTATATACTTACCCCTCCTTTTACTTAAAAATTTTTTTTGAAATAATTTCAGATTTATAAGTGACTTGCAAAAATAGTACAGAGTTCCCATATGCACTTTACCTAGCTCCCCCTAATGTTAACATATTACATAACCATAGTACATTCATCAAAACTAAGAAATTAACATTTGTACACTGTTAAGTAAGCTACAGAATTTTATATGGATTTCACCAGTTTTTCTACGAATGTTTTTTTTCTGTTCTATAATCCAATCCAGGCTGCCATATTACATTCAGCATCCTTTCATTTTTAACCTATATATATCATTGTATTTAGTGGGTTTCTGGTAGATGACATACAGTGTGTCTTTTTTTTTAAATCCATCCTCATAATCTTTCTTCTAATTGATGTGTTTAGACCATTTACATTTAACATAATTATTGATATTTTAGATTTAGGTCTAAATCTAAATAGGTCCAGTGGGTCCTTGAGGCTCTGTTCATTTTTGTCTTCCAGTCTTTTTTCTTGTTTGTTCAGCTTGGGTAATTTTTGTTGATCCATCTTCAAGTTCAGTGACTCTTCTGTCATCTCAGTTATACTATAGATCCCATCTAGTGAAGTTTTAAATTTCTGTTATTGTATTTTCTGGTTTAGATTTTTTTCATTTGGTTCTTCTTCTTCTCCTTCTCCTCCGACTTCTTTTTCTTCATCTATTTCTTTGTTGCGACTGTCTATTTTTGCATTTACTTCAAGAGCATTTGCCTTTATTTCTTGCAGCATGATTATAATAGCTGCTTTAAAGTCTGTTAATTCCAGTATCTTGCGGTTGGTGTCTGTTGATTGTCTTTTCCCTTGTGAGATATTGAGATTTTCAAGTCTCATTTTACAGGTTGACCCTTAAACAGTGTGGGGATTATGGACACCAACACCCATGCGGTCGAAAATCCACATATAACTTTATCAACGGCCCTCCATATCTGAAGTTCCATATCTGCGGGTTCAACCAGCTGGAGATTGTGTAGTATTGTAGTATGCATTTATTGAAAAAAATCTGCATGTAAGTGGATCCATGCAGTTCAAACCCATGTTGTTTAAGGGTCAACTGTATATCAGTTTGGATTTGTATCCTGGACGTTTTGAATATTATATTATGAGACTTTGGGTCTTGTTTAAATCCTGTAGAGAATGTCTTTGTTTGTTTGTTTATGTGAGCAGGTAGTCAATCCAGTTAGGTTCAGGCCACAAGTACCTACCTGCCTTCTTTGGGCTGGGGTTCAGTATCTGTTCAGTTTTCAAAGTTCTGTTTGCAGTGCTATTTGTGTCTGTTCCACGTACATACCAGCCAGTGGCTAGACTCAGACCTGAGCCGGTATACCTCATATATCAGTTGTCAAAACCTTCAGTATGCTGTTTAGGGTCAGATACTTTCATGTACAGCTTGGAGATGATTCCTGGAGTTCACACACAGCTTCACTGAACTCCCTTTTCTTCCTGTTGTTCTCCCAAACTTTCTAGATCCAAAGGATTCTCCTTCCTGCTCCTCTTGCTAGAAAGCTGAGACTTGAATTTCTCTGCTCTGCCTTGAACGCCCTGTAACTACCTTTTCCTTGGGAACCAAATGGCAAGAGGCTAGGGAGAGAAAACAAAGCAGTGGAGGTTCCCTCTATGCTCTTGGGATCACAGTTCCTCAGGTCAGAGAAAAGGTTTTCCTTTCTGGCTGGTGTTGTCATTGCCACTGCTGCCTAATTGCCTTGGAGGTAGGGCACGGGAGGACAAAAGAGAAACAAACAGAGAAAATCAGGGGATTTCCTCCACTCCCTTTGACCTTAGGGCCTCCCTTTCTTGCTTCTTGGGCCAAAAATGGAGGTCTTCTCTTGGAGCTTTTTCTGTCTGTACCTGGTGCACAGTTCTGGGTTTGGGCTGCCTTTGAGTCCAGGCCAAGAGATACCAGAAGAAGAAAAAAGGGAAGCTCTGTTGGTTTCATGATATTTTGAGCTTTGGTTTGTTTTTCCAATCCACCTGCTGTCAGTTACTTTTCAGTCATCAGATAATGCATGGAGCATCTCTGTCTATCCATGGATTTTAGCTGAGTTCACTGGGAGAGACAGGGTAGAGTGAACTTACTCCATCTTAACAGGAACCAGAAACTTTGATTATTTATTAGACACATTTTAAGAGAGGACCAAGGTTGGCAGCGGCAAGAAAGGTGTTGGCTTCAAGGCAGGTTGTCAATCCTGAAAGATCAAATGACTGGACTGACAGGCCTTAGGGTCCCTAGTGGAGAAGACACCTCAAGGAAGGGCTCCAGTGTTTTCAGTGCAGGATGCTCTCTCTTCCTCCTTTTTAATTTTTAAATTAAAAGTTTTAAAAAAATAGATTATATTTGTACTCGGTACAAAATTTGAAAGATATAAAGGGAACAAAGTGAGAGAGGTATGTCTCCCTCACTTACTTATCCCCTAGCTACCCAGTTCCTTCCCCTGGAGGCACCCATGTACCAATTGCTTGTGTATCCTTACAGAGATATTCCCCACAATACCAAATATAAAATGGGAATAAGTGTGCATATAATAACAAAAACAGCAGTGTACTGTACATACTGCTGTATGCCTTGCTTTCTCACTTAGTATGTCCTGGAGACCTTTCCATAGCAGTGGCTACCGAACGCTTCATTCTTCTTAGCAGCTGCAGAGAATGCCATTGAATGAATGCACTATGATTCATTTAATAAGTCCCTTATTGATGGGCTTTATTCCACCAATAAGTGATGATTTAGTCAGCAAATAAATATTTATTCCATCAATTTCAGTCCTTTGTTATTACAGGAAAGTTATATTGAATACCCTTGTATACATATTTAACATATGTGGGGCAATATCTATAGAATAAATACCTGGGAGTGACATTGCTGGACTAGAAAGTATGTGTGTCCATTTAAATTTACCAGATTGTTAATAGCATATTGATACCTTATTTCATACAACTGCAAATAATCCATCAATTTTTTAAGCCTTGGTAAGGAGAGTAAAATTAGAATAGGTAATAGAAACCTTCATATAATCTTAAGTTTTTTTCTAACTCTGGTTAACATCTAACTCTAGTTCTGCCTAGTCTTTTACCAACATGATATGGAAGAAAAGGAAAATGTATTAATTGGCATTTTCCTTCTTTCTTCTCCCTTCTTACTCTACTAAGAGACATGCCAACAAGCTGTGAAAAAAATACTGTAAGGGCTTCCCTGGTGGCGCAGTGGTTGAGAGTCCGCCTGCCGATGCAGGGGACACGGGTTCGTGCCCCGGTCCGGGAGGATCCCACGTGCCGCGGAGCGGCTGGGCCCGTGAGCCATGGCCGCTGAGCCTGCGCGTCCGGAGCCTGTGCTCCGCAACGGGAGAGGCCACAACAGTGAGAGGCCCGCGTACCGCAAAAAAAAAAAAACCAAAAAAACCCTGTTCCACGTCAGTCAAATTTAAAAAAAAAACAAAAAAAGAGACTAGGATCAGATAGCACTGGGGCAAACTGGGAAGGAAGAGTGTGACGGTTCTTACAATGACTTGAATGGAGTGGGCTTACTGGAAGATGCTGAGGATGGTTCACGGTGTATCCTTGGCCTTTCCTCAGATTGTGGCTTTACAGAGTAATGCAGTAGAGGAAAGACTGTCAAGAAACTTTTATTGGGGCTTCCCTGGTGGCGCAGTGGTTGGGAGTCTGCCTGCTGATGCAGGGGACGCGGGTTCGGGCCCCGGTCCGGGAAGACCCCACGTGCCGCGGAGCGGCTGGGCCCGTGAGCCATGGCCGCTGAGCCTGCGCGTCCGGAGTCTGTGCTCCGCAACGGGAGAGGCCACAACAGTGAGAGGCCCGCGTACCGCCAAAAAAAAAAGAAACTTTTATTGTTTAAAGGCTTTATCTTTTATTTTTATCATCATAAAGTTTTGTGATCTTCTCTGCTTATCATATAAAGCAAGTTAATCAAGTGTGGCCCTTATCATAAACTTACCGTGTCTCTTTGGGTCTAGAAACTCTCTCTCTTTTGAATGTTATGTACTGAAGTTGGATTTAGAGATCAGAGTCAGTATTCATCTTTCTGAGAAGGCAGCCGATGAATTCTTTGAATTTTAAATCATTACCCTAACTAGTGCTGATTTTCATTTAGGAATACAAAGTGCATTGTAATGATGACCTCTTTTAGACAGTGAGCTCTCAAAATTGTGACAGTAGGGTATTACTCCTCAGTTCGAATACCTTATGTAGTTATTTGGCTATAGGCTAAGACATTGCTATTCTCAGTTTATGTACACAGTGATGCTTCTGGGAATGATTTAATCTGGACATGGAGAGACTGGGATTGTTCAGCTTTCTTTAGTTGTGTGTCAGAGGCAATACTGAATAGAAGGAAGGGGCAGAGTCTCAGTCACAGCCCTAGGCCTCTTATAGGCAGGTCAGGGTCCAGACCAGACAAGGTGAGGGTCTCAAGAGAGGCCAGAGTTCTGCTACAAAGGCAAAAATGGCCAGGGAAACCTACTTAATCTCATCTGGAGGTGTGGGAGAGAAGGGAGGAGTTCTTGTCAAAGAAAGAACATGTAGTCCTATACTGGGAGGATTATTTCTCCCTCTGGTAAAGAAGCACCTGACTGTGAATGTGCCATGGAAATGCATTTTCTCCATCAACAGAAGTATCATTACAGTAGATTCAGTTTATAAGATAGTGTCAGGTGCACTTCATTTGCTCTCTGTAAAAAGATGTGCCCAATGATGTGATCCTATACCTCTGTCATACAGATGTCTTGCAAATAAAAATTTAGTTAATTGTCCCTCACTAATTTGACCCCACACCAGCATTAGATTGTTTAAAAAGTCAACTTTCAATTTTGGAATAATTTTAGATTTACAGAAAATTTGCAAATACCCTGCATTCCTCACTCAGTTTCCCCTAATGTTAACATCTGAAGTTACCGTGGTATATTTGTCAAAACTAAGAAACCAGCATCGGTGCATTACTGTTAAATTCAAGGCTTTGTTTGGATTTTACCAGTTTTTACCCTAATGCTCTTTTTCTGTTCCAGGATCCAGTTCAGTGTACCACATTGCATTGAGTCATCATGTCTCTCTCCTTAGGCTCCTCTGGTCTGTGACAGTTTCTCAGACTTCCCATGTTTTCCATGACTTTGGCAGTTTTGAGAGTACTGGTGAGGAGTTTTGTAGACCGTTCCTCAATTTGGGTTTGTCTGAAGTCTTTCTCATGATTAGACAAGAGTTATGGGTTTTGAGGACGAATACCTCAGAGATGAAGTGTCTTCCTCATCACATCCCGTCTGGGGATGTGGTGCTAACATGACTTATCACCCGTGATGTTAACCTTGATCACTTGGTTAAGGTAGTGTTTGCCAGGTTTCTCCACCATAAAGTGACTCTTTTCCCCTTTCCCTGCTGTATTCTTTGGAAATGTCACTAAGTCCAGCCCACAGTTGGGGGAGGAGGGGTGAGGATTAAGCTCCACCTCCTGGAGGAGGTACTGTCTGCTTATATTATTTCGAATTCTTCTGTAAAGGAAGACTTACTCTTTTTACCCGTGTGTTTATTAATTGCCATTAAGTTATATCCGTATGAACTCATATATTTTGGGTTATAATACAGTACCATGCTATTTATTTTATTGCTCAAATTGTTCCAGTTTTAGCTACTGGGAACTATTCCAGGCTGGCTTCTGTATCCCTTTGACATGCCCTCCTCCTTTTGCCACTAGAGCACTTCCTTACTTTCTGGAACTAGGAGATGTTCCAGGCTCATCTTGTATTTTCCCTGCCCTTGCTCTAGAATCAGCATTTTCTTCAGGAGCCCTGGTTCTTTTCTTTGGAGAAACCAAGATCTGAGCATTGGGTGTGTGCATTGCTAGTAGGCCCCCTCAGCAGAGAGAGCTAGGAAATACACATATGTATACTAACCCACATGTATATACATACGTATAATTATTTATGTATCCATCTGCATATATATTAAGCTAAACATGGATTCACACTGTTATCTCTGACTCTAATCCAGTACCACAGAGTTTATTCTAGCCTTCCCTCCTTGCTTATCTGCAGTTCCTTCTCTGACAGTGAGAAACCTGCCTGTCACCATCCACCACAGCAGATGGTGGGTTTACTTACTTATTTAATTCTGTATACACGTGAAGCAAGTTCAGAATTGTCAGCCCATACTCCAGTGAGCAGTAAATTTACCAATTAGCATACAGTGTTTATGTACAGTTCCTTTTGTCTTTAGCCTTATAGTTCCCCATTGAAACAACATTTTCCAAGGTTACTTAGGTCAGCTCCTTTTTTCCCCCCACCCCCTTCAGTGAGTTTATGTCATACATTTATAATATGTGAGATTCATTTGTCACAGTCTGCATTCTATCTTGGGATCCCTTGATATGCTTTTTGAGTTTTAAAAAAATTGTGTACATTAAAGTTCACTGTTTGTAAGGTATAGTTTTTTGGGTTTTGACAAACACGTAAAGTCAGATATTTACCACCCCAGTACCATATAGAACAGTTCCATCACCCTGAAAATTTCCATGTACATCCCCGCATAGCAGTCACACTGTCTACTCTGTTTAATGCCACTAATCTGTTTTCCATTCCTATAGTTTTGCCTTTTCTAGAATGTTACATAAATGGACTCATACGATTTGTAGTCTTTCACTTAGCAAAAATGCATTGAAGGTTCATCCATATTGCTTCATGAACCAGTAGCTTGTTCCTTTTTGTCATTGAATAATATTCTGTTCTATGGATATACCACGATTTGTTTATCCATTCACCTGTTGAAAGACATCTTGGTTGTTTCCAGTTTAAAGTTATAGGACTATAACTAAAGTTATAAAGTTGCTCTAAACACTTAAGTAAACTGCTCAGCTGTGCAGCATTAGAGTTTAGTCACCCGTTTTCAGGTGTTTTTTTTCTTTTTTGAGGGCAGAGGGAATAATTAACAATTGATAAAATTTGGGCTGAAAAAAGTCAACTGATTATTTACTTATCTTTGTAACATTCAGCTTATCAAGTGGCTGCTGTGTATATAGCATTAACTTTGGTGAGTACGTGATACAAGAGAAAGTCTTGTTTAAGTCATCAAAGGAGGTGCCATCTGATAGGGGAGGTAAGATACTGTAAGCAGTGGTATAAGTCGGCATATAGGATTAGTCTGGGTTGAGTTTTGGTTCTTTGTGTCTGGTGGTGTGGTAGCGATAGTATCCAACTGATTTGTGCCTAAGTCTTAATTTATAAAGGTGACTGAGAGAGTTCCCTGGTGATCCAGTGGTTAGGATTCCACGCTTTCACTGCTGAGGGCCCAGGTTTGATCCCCGGTCAGGGAACTAGGATCCCTTGGCCAAAATAAATAAATAAATAAATAAATATGAAGGCGACAAACGACAACGTGGAGAGGTCAATGCCATTAAAAGAAAAATTTATCATTTACATTTCCCAAGAGAAGGGGACATGCCACATCACACGGGGATGCAAGGAGGAGCACCTGGTTTGGTCAGTAGCAAGGAGAAGGCATGGCCCAGAGCCTTTGTGTTTTCCACGGGAAGGGCAAGGCAGGGCAGGGGAAATGGCTTAGAATTGGCTAGTTTGAATAATTCCTTGGATCCTGGGGCATAGGGGCTGTTCCTTGTTGTCTGGTACCTGGCCCTGTGTTGATTTAGGGCAGGGGAAGTATTGGCCTTGTGTGTGAGAGTTAAATAAGATCGTCCCGAATATGGGCTCTTGCTGGCAGGGGAGGTGTAAACGATGCTGGGCATTAGTTTGGCCCTGTGATTAATGGATGCCAAATAGACTAATCCAGGCTCTGCGAAAACCCAGAGTACTGATAGAACCTTCCTGCATGGTGCTGTCTCTACCCAGCAGTCGAATAATCTAATTCAATACATTATTGACTGCCTACTTTGAAACAGGAGTACACAAGTGTATGAGATGAGGTCTTTGCCCGCAGGGAGCTCCTGATACATCAGAAAAAACAGATTCATTCATTTGCTGACTTTTATTGAACATCTGCCATGTGCCAGGCACTTGCTAGTCTCTGAAGACACAGGGTTTAATCTAATAGATGGAAAGCTTATAACCAAATAAATAGAGTACGTTTCTCTCCCTTATAAACATTAATGTTTCATACGAAAATACATCCTCTTATTTTGCTCTGTGTTTCCAATTTCCCTCTACCCCCTACACTCCAGTTGTTTTCTGAATATATAGGGTGCGCCAAAAGGTTCGTTCATTTTTTCCCCTAAGATGGCTCTAGTAACACTTAGTTGTATTTAACTTCATTTGAAACAATTTTGTTAGATTGTATGTGACAGCTGTCATATCAGTGAGCATTTAAAAAAAGACATCAAATTTGGTGAATTTTTGTGTAGCCATTTTAATATTGAAGATGGAAGATAAAAAGCAACATTTCTGACATATTATGCTTTATTATTTCAAGAAAAGTAAAAAGGCAACTGAGATGCAAAAAAAGGTTTGTGCAGTGTATGGAGAAGGTGCTGTGACTGAACACGTCAAAAGTGGTTCGCGAAGTTCCGTGCTGGAGATTTCTCGCTGGACCGTGCTCCATGGTCAGGCGGACCAGTTGAAGTTGATAGTGATCAAACTGAAACAATAATTGAGAACAATCAATGTTATACCACGCGGGAGATAGCCGACATACTCAAAATATCCAAGTCAAGCGTTCAAAATCATTTGTACCGCTTGGTTGTGTGAATTGCTTTGATGTTTGGGTCCCACATAAGTTAAGCGAAAAAAACCTTCTTGACCGTATTTCTGCATGCGATTCTCTACTGAAATGTAATGAAAATGTTCTGTTTTTAAAACAAATTGTGATGGGCGATGAAAAGTGGATACTGTACAATAATGTGGAATGGGAGAGATCATGGGGCAAGCGAAATGAACCACCACCAAAGGCCAATCTTCATCCAAAGAAGGTGATGTTGTATATATGGTGGGATTGGAAGGGCTTCCTCTATTATGAGCTCCTTCGGAAAACCAAATGATTAATTCATCAAATACTGCTCCCAATTAGACCAAATGAAAGCAACACTCGACGAAAAGCATCCGGAATTAGTCAACAGAAAACGCGTAATCTTCCATCAGGATAACACAAGACCGCATGTTTCTTTGATGACCAGGCAAAAACTGTTACAGCTTGGCTGGGAAGTTCTGATTCATCCACTGTATTCACCAGACGTTGCACCTTTGGATTTCCATTTATTTTGGTCTTTACAAAATTCTCTTAATAGAAAAAATTTCAATTCCCTGGAAGACTGTAAAAGGCACCTGGAACAGTTCTTTGCTCAAAAGATAAAAAGTTTTGGGAAGATGGAATTATGAAGTTGCCTGAAAAATGGCAGAAGGTAGTAGAACAAAAGGGTGAATACATTGTTCAGTAAAGTTCTTGGTGAAAATGAAAAATCAGCTCGGTGCTTTGTGTCCCCCTAGAGGGGTGGGATAGGGAGGGTGGGAGGGAGACACAAGAGGGAGGGGTTATGGGGATATATGTATACATATAGCTGATTCACTTTGTTATACAGCAGAAACTAACACACCATTGTAAAGCAATTATACTCCAGTAAAGATGTTAAAAAAAGATGTTAAAAAAAAAAAGAAAAATTTGCCTTTTATTTTTACTTAAAAAACTGAAGGTGCACCTATGGTCAACTAATCTATGACAAAGGAGGCAAGGATATACAATGGAGAAAAGACAGTCTCTTCAATGAGTGGTGCTGGGAAAACTGGACAGCTACATGTAAAAGAATGAAATTAGAACGCTCCCTAACACCATACACAAAAATAAACTCAAAATGGATTAAAGACCTAAATGTAAGACTGGACTCTATAAAACTCTTAGAGGAAAACATAGGAAGAACACTCTTTGATATAAATCACAGCAAGATCTTTTTTGACCCACCTCCTAGAGTAGTGGAAATAAAAACAAAAACAAATGGGACCTAATGAAACTTAAAAGCTTTTGCACAGCAAAGGAAACCATAAACAAGACGAAAAGACAACCCTCAGAATGGGAGAAAATATTTGCAAATGAATCAATGGACAAAGGATTAATCTCCAAAATATACAAACAACTCATGCAGCTCAATATCAAAAAACAAACAACCCAACCCAACAATGGGCAGAAGACCTAAATAGACATTTCTCCAAGAAGACATACAGATGGCCAAGAGACACATAAGAATATGCTCAACATCACTAATTATTAGAGAAATGCAAGTCAAAACTACAGTGAGGTATCACCTGACACCGGTTAGAATGGGCATCATCAGAAAATCTACAAACAATAAATGCTGGAGAGGGTGTGGAGAAAAGGGAACCCTCTGGCATTGTTGGTGGGAATGTAAATTGGTACAGTCACTATGGAGAATAGTATGGAGGTTCCTTAAAAAACAAAAAATAGAATTACCATATGGCCCAGCAATCCCACTACTGGGCATATACCCAGAGAAAACCGTAATTCTAAAAGACACGTGCACCCCAGTGTTCACTGAAGCACTATTCACAATAGCCAGGTTATGGAAGCACCCTAAATGTCCCTCGACAGACGAATGGGTAAAGAAGATGTGGTACATATATATTATGGAATATTACTTGCCACAAAAAGGAACGAAATTGGGTCATTTGTAGAGACATGGATGGACCTAGAGACTGTGATACAGAGTGAAGTAAGTCAGAAAGAGAACAACAAATATCGTATATTATTGCATATATGTGGAATCTAGAAAAATGGTACAGATGAACCAGTTTGCAAGGCAGAAATAGAGACACAGATGTAGAGAACAAATGTATGGACACCAAGGGGGTTGGCAGGGTGGGATGAACTGGGATATTGAGATTGACATATATACACTAATATGTATAAAATCGATAACTAATGAGAACCTGCTATATAGCACAGGGAACTCCATTTCGTTGTACAGTAGAAATTAACAGAACATGTAAAACAACTATACCCCAATAACAAAACCAAAACCAAAATCAAACCAAACAAAAAAAACCCGAAGGTACTTTTGGGCCCACCCAATACTTTAGATTTAGAGGAGCTTATTTTATGGATTTGAGTTTTCACATTCATGACAGATATAAGGAAAGGCGTATGATCGACAGATTTTCTTTTAAGGATCTGGAGCAGATATTTTAAAAACTCAAAGTTGTGTTTAGGTAGTTGTCTTTTTACTATTGCATCTGAAAAGCAGCGATGGGGGAAGGAGCATAGTCATATGCGTGTAGCTGAAGGAGTTAGGGGAGGAGGGATTGTGGGGCACTATTTGGGGCTGTGAGGAGAGAGTTAGAGTCAGGAAACTCTGCTGTTGGCTTTGCTGTTAACATGTGCATCTGGATCAGATGTCTTCCTCCTTCTAAGCCGAGTTTCCTCATTTACAGATGGGGTTGATGATTACCACTTTGTCTGCCTATCTCATATTGTTGTTAAAGATGAAATGAGATAATAAGACTTAAAGTCCATTATAAACGTGAGGTATATTGCAATGCCTCATACATAAAAAGCCTCAGAAGATATTGAGGGAATGAATGAATGTATCTCTTTTTTCTTTTGTTTCTGACATTCACTCCAAGGAATGAGGACTGAGCGACCTTGATCTTATTTTCTGAACTTCGGCAGTATTTATCATCTGTAGCTGTAATTTAGTAGTTGTGTTCTTCCTCGTATTTAGTGATTGTTTTGAGTGAGTTAGTTTTGGCACTTTAAGGGGAGTAACTAAAAAGTGTATATATTTCCTGTCTCCTGTGGAACCTAGAGTGCAAAGTACATTATAGGCACTCAATAAATACTTGTTGATTCATTGATACTGGTTCAATGTTCAGGGTATCTAAATAAACGCTTTGAGAACTAATTCTAAAGCAGAATATATGCAAGTGAGTGAGAAGTTGGTATACTGCCTGGGAGAGATCATCAAGGAAAGGATTTAATAAAAAAGACTTGATAGAAGGTTTGAGGCAGATCCTGATGTAGACCTTAAAGACACTGGAGGTTTAGTTTGGGAAACAAACGAAGAAGGGCATGCCTGATGGAGGGTTAGAGGTCGGAATGACAGTGGCGTATTAGGAGGTGCATGAACTGGTGGGACAGTAGTAAAGGCCAAGTTGTTGAGGTTTCAAGAATCATTTAAAACTTGCAGTTATTCACTGTGGCTATACATTTGTCAGAGTCAAACAAGCAACTTTCGAACTTTGTTCAGAAATGAGTCCTTGTCATTGTATGGAGTAGCTCTT
This sequence comes from Monodon monoceros, assembly GCF_005190385.1. Lineage (NCBI taxonomy): Eukaryota > Metazoa > Chordata > Mammalia > Artiodactyla > Monodontidae > Monodon > Monodon monoceros. The sequence goes on from NW_021703783.1 coordinate 39,533,900, forward strand.
CAAGGTTTAGACTTAATGCTTACAAAGCCTCTTGCTTCTGCAGAGCCAATCTCTTAGACTGCTGATGTCATTAATAATATAATCCATGTAGAGTGTCAGGGGTTTTTAGCAGTTTTGTAGCTCAGATAAGCAGATAGGCCAGGAATTAGCAGCCTTTTATGGAGATGTTTGGGTTACTTTCCTTCTGGAGGATGAAGAGAATTCTTGCTGTGTAGGGATTCTCACAAGCTGGGGTGTGTGTGTGTGTGTGTGTGTGTGTGTGTGTGTGTGTGTGTGTGT